>NW_017306847.1:444390-532836 GCF_000935625.1 Nanorana parkeri | reverse complement strand
GGTAGCATGGAGGCCAGAGTAGGGCATTAAAGCAAAGCTAATTTTAAACCTGCATGTGCAGATTAGTTGAAAATGCAACTGCCAGCCTCTTCTATCCATTAGACAGGCAAAGAGGGTGGTACATGCACTTTCAATCTTAGATAGTATATAGAAGAGATCTAACATCTATTTAATGTCCATACTGTAAATATAGGGTTTAATTACTGACTGGGATATATTCCATAACTTTTTCATCCAAACCCCTGGGACAGGAAAAATACTTCTGTGATTTGTATATAAATCTAACTGTGATTTGTATCACTTTTATCCTCAAAAACTGGTTCTGTCTTCTTTTGTAACCTTTTTTTTCATAACTTTATTAATGTGCACAACATAATTAATAATTAGTATATACTGGCAAAAAAATAGTGAGACATTGTGACAATTTGGCATAGTGTGACTCACTATTTTGTTACCTGATTGAGTCAACTTTTGAAGGATTTTGAACAACATTGCTACAAGACGTTATCCAGTATCTGAACCACTAGATTAGTTGACAAATCTATTATTCATGGAATCCTGTTGAAACAGTGCATGTGTGTTGAGTATCTTTTTCCAGGAGGGACAAACCATGACTGGTCAGACCCAGGAGTGGGATTGATGAGCGTGCAGTGAACCCTCAAAATCACTCAAGTGGTGTCCCACAAGGGGAACGCAAAGAGTGAAAGGACTCAAAGAACTTGTAGTCTCCGGAAATGGGGATTGCAAGGAGTGTAAGAAATACTACATCACTCTCAACAACATTAATAAAAAGCCTGAGGTTTTAATAACAGACTTTATCCAGGAGCTATACTATTTTACCAAGTTAGAAATGTATAATGACAAACTGACAATTACTTTGTATATATGGATCTTTGAGTGATCCAAGAATACAAGATACAGTATATGTATATAAGGATCTATCCATGTACCAGTTGGATACTCTTTTTTTCTTAAAGTATTTTAAATATTATTAATAAACTGAGAATTTGGATTTTTGTTGACATCTATTCCGGAGTGTACTGTGAACAGAGGTTTGCTGCAATGTAGCATTAATTAGGATTATTTTTATTTCTTATTTAAAGTGACACTAAACTCAGTTAAATCTTAAAAATGCATGTAAGTAATTTAAAGTGACATTAAACCCTCAGATTGTTTAACATAAAACAATACTGTAATGTTTGCCTTACTGTAATCCATGGTTGTTTCCCTTCTCTTTGATGCTCTTCCTTTTAAATATGTATCTGTTCTCATGCTTGGAGAGAACTTCCCTTTTCAGCAGACTGCCTTGTCTCACACGGTGCCTGTGTATAGGCTGTAACCTGAGCCAGCACTACAGGAAGAGGCCCTGAGCTGAAAAGGGAAGTTCTCCCCCAGCATGAGAACAGATACACATTTAAAAGGAAGAGCAGCAAAGAGAAGGGAAACAACCATGGATTACAGTAAGGCACACATTACAGTATTGTTTTATGTTAAAAAAATCTGAGGGTTTAATGTCACTTTAACTATTAACAAAAATGTATCTTATTTGTGTATCACTCAGCTGTAGATCCTCAAATCACCTCTGAATTCATGCTGACACTGTCCTTCCTTCTGGAGGGTGGCTACTTTTGTTCCCCATGGTCCCTGTGTGTGTTGTAAATTAGACGGACTACAATCTCAATAGTAAACTAAACATGAGATTGTAGTCCATCACAGGAGTGAGCTTGGAGTGATGGCTACTTTACAACACACACGCAGGGACCATGGGGAAAAAAACGTAGCCACCTTCCAGAAGGAAGGACAGTGTCAGGATGAATTCAGAGATGATTTGAGAATCTACAGCCGAGCGATACATAAATAAAATACATTTTTGTTAATAGTTAAATTACTTACTTGTATTTTTAAGATTTAACTGCTGAGTTTAGTGTCACTTTAAGAAACTGCCAGGTACTTTAGATCTCCTGACATCTACCCACAACTGAAACATCAGTTGAAATATCAGTTTGGGTGATCATTTAAGAAAAAGCAATCAATAAAGCATTTAAAATGTGTACATCATGTGCACATAAGGAACCAGCATATCTTTGTGTAAAAACCTACAGTATAGGAATATGTAGCTATGCACTTACTGGACCAGTGTAAAAACATGTTGCATGTTCACTACAGCCCCCGTTTTCTCCGTTTGCACAAAGATCGATTGGGGTGCACACATATCCATCTCCTTCATATCCAGGAAGACATGCACATGAAACCTTTATCCCAGCCTGAGAGCACTGAGCACTAACACTACATCCACCATTGTAATTCTTGCATTGGTCAATAACTGCAGAGTAAAGTAACACAGTATTTACTAAATTAGGACTACTGAACCAGTGTAAGAGCATTTTATATCCGTCGTCGCCTAAGGAAACAGAGCAGCATCATATTAGCCAAATGATACATTTAATGGTAAGGTTCAACAGTCATCCATACCAAATACATAAAGCTCAGTATTTAGATCTGTCTTTAAGTGGAACTCCAGACAATGTTTAACTTAATTTTTTTTAGGATGGTGTGGGACTACAATTTATGTGTAATAAAATATATATTAAATAAAACAGATACACAACATGAGTTTAAAATTGTATAACCCTTTAAAAAGTATGATAAAACCTTATAGTCCACCCAGCTGGGTAAGGCAAGAAGTTGGCTTAACCTCACCAACAACACATACCTTTGCTTTGCTCCCCTGACACCTTTATCCTTGGCAGCCAAAAGAAACACTGGGTGTGACTATAGTGAGGTCTGTGGTAAGAATGGGCCGAGCACCATGCCACCCTCATTTTCCACAAATTTCAAAAGTCAATAACAATATGGTCAGATTAAAATCTCTTCTCTGTGCTAAGCAGTTATGAAAGTCAATACATTTGACAAAAAACAGTCCACCTAAAAGGAATGCAAAGATATCATAAACCTTAAATAGTCAAGGGTCCTCAAAGGACTTCTGAGGAGGCACTGTCATGAATGGTCTAAGGGGCAGCTTAGGAATACACATCAGGGAGTCTGGGGTTCTTGGCCTATAACTGAGCTTTAATAGCCATCGGTCAAAAAAATTCCATAATTCCTATTGTACTTTACATACCTTGCTAAAAGGTGGCTACATTAATGTAGAAGAAGATACAACTCAGCTATACACCAAACACAACTATATTACAAGGTCCAAAAAGCTAGTAAGACACTAGACCTTCTAAGAGAAAGACACATTATAGGCCTGTCATATTTGGTACCTAGCAAACCATAATTTTACTCTGCTATATGATATGCTATATGATATGCTGGTTTACAGATATTGAAACCGTGTTGTGTGTCTTCAGTTTTACTTTAAGTGTGTTTTCACTGAGCATTAATAAACACATCAGCACACCTACAGCACAACCCTGCACACCTTTTGATTGGTGGGGCTGCTCTGTTCCATCCTGTCTAGAGTGAAAAAAGGTAGCAGCACTTCCAGCTCTGGATTTACCATCAGAACTAATATGATTAGTGAGAGATCCAGAGTGAAACATCAGAGTGAACTTCATCTTCAAGTGATTTGAACTCTGCACTGTACCAGAGGCCAGGTGGACCTTAAGTCCTATTTAAATGCTTTGTTGTGTATGTCTATTTAGTAATGCCGTTTCAGTAGATTTTTCTTGCACAATGTTTTCTTATTTTTCATTAAAATAATATCTAAATATTATTAAGCTGAACCTCTGAATGCCATGACTAGAAACTAAGGAATGCTGTCTCTACCATAGAGTAACATCTGTTTCATTCCTATCTGGGTGTGGCAGTGAGTGATACAGACATTTTTTAAATTCAGAATTGTATCAGCGGATGCTGTATACTATGTGTGATTCCATTACAGAGGACACGCCTCCTTCCTCAGAACCAATTTCTTGCGAGTATGTTTTCAGCTCTCTATATATCGTTTTATTAAAGCGTTTTTACACGATGGAGGCGCTCTTTTTGCTTTTCATTTCAGGGATGCAAGTATGTATACTGGTATCTTTGGGTTGGGGGGTGTCTTCTATTTTTTTTTTTTGCGAAAATTAAAAGCAACAGAATCTCCATGTGAAAGGTGCAAGAAAGATATTTCTCCTACCACACTCTATCCAGGAGAAAAACAAAACAACCTTAATTCTTCAATGTAGATGGCGTTCACTGAGTTACCTTATCCCTGCTTTATTGGACCATTTTTATTTTTTCTCTTTGTAACTACATCAACTTACCATTGCATGTTCTCCCATCGCCTTCATAGTAAGGGTTACATTCACATTCATTGTCAGTTCTGCATGTAGCATTACCATCACAATCCGGCGCGCAAATAGGCTCAATCACTAGAATTACATGCGAGAAATAAAAAGATGTTACTTATTAATTAGAGTTGATTAAATACAATAGATGCTCTGACATTCAGTCACTTTAACCCTTCGGATGTAGGCAGGAGTTGTTTACCCCTTATGAACAACAATGCTTTTTATATTTTAACTACTTGTCCCTTGATTTGGCATATGATACCCAAATGTTACACATATTGTTTGTGGGATATATACCAAGCTTTCGACTGGTGCCATTGACCTCTGATAATTTATTTAGTTTCTTTGTTTTTTTGAAATGTGTAAAATATTTTTTTGTGGTTTATATACATGGTAGTTATATACATATGAAGCAAATGTAATTCTTTGGATGTTTTTTTTTTTAATAGCACTGCAAAACAAATATAACAGACTGAACCTAAACAAATAAAATGTTTGCATACTCACAGTTAAAAAATAAAAAATGTTGAAAAAACTGCAAAGGCAAAAAGCTGGAAGAAGGGGTTTAGTGGGTAACTAGGGTTAATAAGGCATTAAAAAAAATATGTTTACATTTCATTTATATTTCAAGCCTTACACAAACATAACAACCCTCCTCCTGGACTCAGGAACAACCTCCCCAGATCCCATTCTTTATTCTATAGTAAGCTTGGCTGCCCTGTGTAAATTCCTGTTAAAGCTCAGGGGATAGACAGGATTTTCCTAAAGATGCCCAGATGGAAAAAGTGCAACAGATTCCTCCATCTATGCTAAGCTGTGTGGATGGAGGAATCTCCCACTGGGCCAAGCTTCAGTATCTTGCTAGTCAGCCCCACTAGCTGTCAAAATACCAGAACAATCTGATTGGATGCAGGCATTGTTCAGGTGTTTTGAGAGCCAGTGGGGCTGACTAGCAAGATACTGAAGCTTGGCCCAGTGGGAGATTCCTCCATCCACACAGCTTAGCATAGATGGAGGAATCTGTTGCACCTTTTCCATCTGACCATAGAAAATCTGCAGATAATTGTAAGGTGTATGGCCAGCTTTAGAATATAACAGAGCCCGTTTAAAAATGTGCCAAGTTTTTCGTGAGGACTACTGTTGTACTCAATGGGAGGTCAAATCTTCAGCCCTACATGGACAAGGCTCTCGGCTGAGATGTTTCACGGATCAGATTTCTGACTGAGGCAGCTGTTGGCAGGACATATAGAAAAAATCAAGTGCTAAAAATGGTAGGGAAGGAGGAAGTGGGATTTTGTTACTACTGAGAAGAGGAGGAATGGTTGTTCTGTGCAGTTACACATTAGTTATACAGGAACTGACACGGTTTCTATTGCTCTCACTCAAATGTAAGCAATATTTGCACAGAATAATTTATAAAATGTTAATTCAACAACTCAAAATTAATCTCAGCACATTTAGACCTAAGTTCTTACTGAGTTTAATGTCACAGTTCTGGCCAGTCCATCCTTCGGCACAAAAACACGATCCATCACCAGAAATTCCATCACTACATTGTCCATTTTGTGTACAGGTGCACTCTGGAAAGGAAACAGCAGATTTTTTACTTAAACTAATTTTTTTACTGAAGTAGTTTCTTGTGAATCCACTACTAATCCACCACCACCACTGACAGATGGAAGGTGTGATATTGGTACAACACACCAGTAAAAGGCTGGCTAAAGACAGCATGAAAAACAACAACCAATGTCCCTGATGGGACGCATCACTTCTGATTATTGGGTGCTTTCTGCCGTCCTATAGATGGATGTAGAGGGTCTCACGTGTTGGATTTCTCACAGGGATATTTCCCAACCTGTTGAAAAAAATCTCCATGCAAGAGGGTGTTCATTCTTCACTCTTCTGTAAAGAAGAGTAAAGGATCAAAAGTAGTGCTTGCATGCTGCTGTTAGTATGAGATCATAGTGCACCCAGCACCTGTTCAGGCAGATATCTCACTGACCCTCTTTCTCAGGTAAATATGTGCATGTTTCTAGTTAGCCTTCATACAGTGCAGATCATTAAACCAAACACTACTGGCCTAGTGTCTACTGTTTAAAATAAATGTAAACCAATACAATCTAGTATAGGGCTTTAAAGCTTAAATCCAGTAAAATATGTTATGGGGTACAACACCAGACAAATAATTTACAAATAATTTACATCTACTGAAGAGTATCTTTGTCTGCCTGATGGCTATTTACTGTACAAATCCTCCCTGCCCTGGTGCTGGATACTACACAGAGCGATGTTCTACCGATGCAGTGAAGGGATTCTGTTGCTCATCTTTTCTCTCCCCTCACCCATTCACAAAATACCTTGTATTCTTTTCACATAATGCAAGGCATTCTGTGCATTAACAAGGGGAGAGGAGGGGTGAACAAATGGCAAGATCTTCCCTTGTCCAACAACAGCTACAGGCTTACGCTATCAAGTATGCATGCCATCCATAGGCATACAATGCCCTTTGTATTTGCAACTCCTGCCATTGGCTGTAATTGACAGCTCAGTAGGCTTGAAAGGATGGGAAAGAGGAACACCTTTTTAGCACAGAGTATTTAGGCACACCCCTGCTATACCTCCCGGTCACGGGGACAAAAATGTTCACTTAAACCCATTGGGACTTTTTCACTGCTGCTTTTCCTATATATCAACAAATAAAAATAATGATGGATGGAAAAGTTTAGTGCAATATAAACACTTTGGAAATTAAATGTTACATTTATTTATACATATAAGTAAACCAGAGCTAAAAGAGGGACATTTGAGGAGTGATGAGGGAGAGAAGGATTTGGTTCCAAAAGAGATACAGCCCATCCAAATGAGGGACAGTTGTGAGTTATGCTTTAGTGCAGTGATTCCAGTGGGCCCAGTAAATTCTTCCAAAACCTTCTATGCCCCAATAGGAATGCAAATTTTGTATTTAAAATGTTTTAAAAAGGGATTAATCAGTTGAAAATATGAGTTAGCATAATTTAAACAGACACAATAACAAAGTGGGATAGTGGCCCTCACTGGAAGACTAGTCCCCCAAATCATTGGTATCAGTGAGATAGCTGCCCCAGTGGGAGAATAGCTCCCAAATAATTGGTGTCAGTGGGACAGTGGACCCGGTTGGAGAATATTGACACAAATCATTAGTGTAAGTGGGCCTGTTGCCACCAGTGGGGAAATCGCCCGCAAAAATGTAGGGCCTAAATTATTGTTGTCGCTGGGATTGTGGCAACCAGTGGGAGAACCGCCTCTCAATTAATAGGTGTCCCTGGAGCAGTGGTCCACAGGATAGAAAAGCCCCCAGTTAATTAGTGTCAGTGGAACAGTGGCCTCCAGGACAGAACGTTTAAATACGCCTGCTCAGATCTAGGAAGGTCTCGGCCGGCGGTATTTTTATAACGGCCGCCTGGGAGGCGGCTAAGGTACATGCTTATGTAAACACATGATAAAAACTCAAGTGTGCTAGAATACATTCAGAACAGCTTGTAACAAAACTGGGTGTGTCCTTGCATGCTTTGTTTTAGTAATGTTCACCACTCTTTGAATTTTATTTGTAAAAACTTTTTTTTTGCTTGAAAGCCTGATAGCAGCTCGTTTAAAATGACAACCAGCATACCCAAGGAGATCTATGTTTAGGGTTTCCAAATTGATTACTTAAAAAGTAATTCAGTTACCTTAACTAGAAATGCACTGATCGCCGATACCGATACCGAATACCGATACCGGAAGTCCCATTAAGGAAGCCAGGTGGTGTGTAATGACTCGCCGCCCGGCTTCCTGATTAGCTGGGCGGCCAGTCATTACCCGCCCCCCGCCTTCCTGATTAGCCAGGAAATCATCCCCATGCTAGTATCGATATCGGTGCATCCCTAACCTTAACTATTAATAAAAATGTAGTTTATAGTTTTGAGGTCTATGCGCTTGATAAATGGTGGGAGTGTTTTTGATATCTGAGCCAGCTGAGAGGTGGATGTGGGTGAATGATGATTTGGACAGTAGTTGGGATCAGGGTGGCTGTGTTGCTTTGAGTATAATTCACTTGATCAGTTATCTATGATGATTATGTACAGTATATTGCTTGGCAATTGTGCTTTGGTCGTTGCTAAGCCAGTGGTGATGTAGGGAAACTATTAAACAGAGGCTTTAGATGCTGCTAATCATTGATCAGTGTGACATGCTTCTTTTAGTATATAAATGTAAAAAAATGGTTAATAGGTGAAAATCTGCGCTAAGGATATAACAATCTATCAATCTGATATAGAGCTGCTATGAATAAATTAATAGATTGAATACACAGCACTAAATATCAAATAATAGTGACAAATAATACGTGCAAAACGCCAATTACAATGGCCTCAATTAGAATAAATAATGTGATAAAATCTCATAATATGATATCAATAAGCAGGGACAAATGTTAAGAGGTGCAAAAACCGCCAATGACACTGGCCTCAATAAGAATCAAATAAATAACATAAACAAGTGATAAGACCCCAAATAGGGGAGCAAATATATATGAATATATAGCAGATACAGACCAAACAGTCCCAAAAACGTGAAGTCTATAAAGTGCAAACAAAACGAAAATCCACTTCGTGGAAGATGTTGGCGTTCTTCCAACGCCAGCCCCCATAGTCAAACCATTCCCAGAAATGTTTTAAATAGATCAGCATTCAATCAGAGCTCCCAGTAGATATGGAACAATCACCTGCGATCTTCTCAGCATCGATAATGAATCACAGATTCTCAGTGAATGGCTGTCAGTTTTCCAGCAGCAATAATTAAACTTCAAAGTTTCAAAGTCAAGGTAATGGTTCGAATACACTTTTACTCATTTGGTAGATTCCAGAGGATATTTGTTCTTGCCATGGGTGCACTACTGACAGCCTAGTTGTCCTCCAGCACTGACAAAATCGCGGGGATTAGAAGATAGGTATCCATTGTCAATGTTTGGTCGTAGCAGGACACAGCTCCTCTTCCTCAACGCACACAGACCTTTCCCAATCATCGGAAAGGGTTGTATGTGTTGAGGACGTTTTAATTTAAGCAGCTGATATTCATTTTCTTTTAAACAATGCGAGTGGCTTGAACTAATAATCAGTCATTAAGCAGTAATCAACTAATTGGTAAAATAAACTTACCTTTACAGTCTGGCCCATATCTGTTAGGGGTACATAGCTCACAAGCTGTCCCATTAAATCCCTCTGTGCATATGCACTGACCCGTTCCTGCTATTCCATCTACACATGTTCCATGATTACTGCACGGAGCTTCCAGGCCTCCGGGACACACTGTACCAAACAAGCATTTGTACTGTTCAAAACACGCTACATGGTAAATTTCACAACAAGAAATGTAACATAATTACAATACCTTAAAAAAAAAAAAGAAGTTCGCAGTAAAGCTCTTTTCCTTAAAAGAAAAATACTGTGTCCTGCAGTAATGTAAGGGTCAGCAGGTGGAACCAAATCCAGAGGTGACCAGGCATTATATGTCCATGAGGCACCCTCAGCAGCTTAACCAATTTCAACATCTGCTACTTCAATGTGGCTGGCGTAGGAATTCTGCCCTCATAAACTCTGATTCACTGGCCCTTGAACCAATGCATCTAACTGTGTTGCTAATTAGTTTGATAATCCAGGGATTTATCTATCATTTTAGGATAGTGGGCAAAGCCATGCACATCATTCCTTTATGCCCCTGTGGCCAAAACCACTGGTTTGCAGAACAGATACAGCCTACTACAGTGCCATTCATTCCAAACTGCAAATAACTATTCTAGGCTAGTTGGTCTTCATCAGTACTGTGTATGGAAACCATGGCATCAAGGCTTATGTACAACACACCAGAACAAAAAGACATGTTATTATGAGGTGGGCTAAAAAGAACCTCACAAAACTGTGTGTATAGAAAAATGTTTTTTTCTTTTAGCTTTGGATAGAGTAGGGTTGACCCCTGCCAGTTTATTTTTGGCTCGGAGCCAGTAAAGCATTGTAACCACGATCAGTGGATCGCTGGTGCAATGTTCTAGCTCCTGCCCCTGTCCATACTGAGGAAGAATGTGCAAAAGCAGTGATGTTTCATGTTACACCCTGAATATGTGTGCGACATGAAACATTGTTTTAAAGGTAAACTTAGCATTTAAAGAAAGTTTTATAAAGCTCTAAGGAGCACAATGTTGCTAATAACATCAAGGGTTACAGCTTACAGACTGGATAAACTCTGCGCCTAAAGGAAGCGGGTGAGGTTTATGTTAGCAGCAGCATTGTCAGCTTGTTGTGTGCACTTCTTCAGTTGGCTGTTAGACTGCCTATCTGGTCTATCAGAGAGCATAAGCTTGTTAATTGTAGAACTGTGTAGGGGATTGTTGGACCAATGGAGACCCGCTCTTGGTCCATGTCCCTAGAGTGCTAACGAACACAAAAATGTTAAGCATTAACAAAAAAAAACACATACTTCCTTTTTATGCAGCCTGACTGAGTACCTCTATTAATGGTTAAAGGCTTCATTGGGTTTTAAATTGCAATCAGTTTGGAAGATTTTGTTAAATTAGGGGTGATATTGGGATACTACTTACCATGGCAATCTCCTCCAAAGTGATTCTTACAGCAACGTGGTTCCCAAGAAACACTATAGCATTTTTTTCTGCAGCCCGTAGTACGGTATCTGTACCTATCATAAAGCCCCTGATACCGAGAAGAATATCTACGTATGCCAGCACCAAACCGACTTCTTGAACGGATACATGATTCTGTTTCTCCCTATAAAACAGAAAAAATAGAGTAATGATGAAGCCACTAAATGTTTTTAATGTCAGTAGCACCTACATAGGAGTGCCCTGGATACTCCTTGTCCATCAGAATGATCCATGCAAATGTTATGTCTCCTGGGGACTCTGGAGCAGACATCTCTGCATGTGGGTTCTGAGTTTCACCACCTACCGTGACCACAAGTCGGGAATGAAATAGGAATTGAAATAGAAGGACATGTAATGACAATTGGCAGATCAAAGTTTCAATCAGAAGGATGCAAAAGTATAGGAACAGCAGTGTATCAGTAGAGGGGCTTCTTTTTCTGGGCAACTGGTGGAATACTTATAAAGCAGGTAACGTGATATTCACCAAATTTTCACTGCAACTGAATCTTCATGGTGCATACATATGTTTTAAAATACAGGGAATTCCTAACTACCTGTGAATGTTTGATGTATGTCACATTCAATGCTATATAAATATGCCCCACAGCATTCTTTTTGGGATAATCACACTACATACTCAATGATCCTAGTAACAAAGGAATAAATACTATGTATGGCCCATTCAAATTTGTCAATTTTCCTTTAAAAAAATGTTGCATATTTTACTACAGGAAAATATAATTTAAGTAGAAACCTGTGGCTTGCTCACATGCAATTAGCAGACTTGTTAAAATCAATGGTAATCATTTTTTTGGGAATTGTAACACAATTGCACCTTTTAGAGTTGCTTCTCTCTAGTTTTGCATCCTGAAGAAAAATATGCATATGAAAGGTACAAAAATAAACATAAACTGGAGTATGAAATGCATAAAACATGCATTAACGCATTCAGTATGCAGGCATAACACATGCATAAAAACATTGGATTTTTGTACTCACTGTAAAATGCTTTTCTAGGAGCTCACTGAGGGACACAGGATTCAGAGACATTTGTGTTATACTGCCACCTACAAGAAGATTTGAACACTGACAAACAGAGACATGCCCAGTATAAGCTATAATTTTGTAACCAAGCAGTAGTGAGAGACAGACAGAGGGGTGGGACCTGTGTCCCTCAATGAACTCCTAGAAAAAGATTTTATGGAGAGTACAAAAATCCAATTTTCTATCTCGTCCATTGAGGGACACAGGATTTAGAGACATTTCAAATATGCAAAAGCAGCCCAGCACAGGGGTGGCCAACACAGCAAAGAAAATATTAACAAGCCCACTAAAACAACAGAAAACTAGGAACTATCTGCAGCTCAAATAAATGCCTGAAGGACCTTGCACCCAAAGCTTGGATCAGATGATGAAATCCACCTGGTAAAAATGTGTGAACAGAGGAGCAGGTGGCAGCCTTGCAAATCTGAGAAAAAGTTGTCTGATGCCAAAAATACCAATGAGCACTCAGAGGCCTTGTGGAGTGTGATTTGACAAGAAAGGGTGGTACTCAATCCTTAAGACCAAAAGGTTGAATGATGATCTGCCTGAGCCACCAAGAAATGGTGGAATGAGAAGCTGGTTCCCCTTTGCAGGGACCACTAAGGTTGACAAAGATAGAGTCATTCTTTCTAATGGAAGTAGTGGCTGCGAGGTAGACCCACACAGCTCAAACTACATCCAGGCAAGGAAGGAAAAACTCCTTATGATGTACTGGAGCTGGACAGGGGGATTGAAGAACAATGTTCTGGTTGAGGTGAAAGGCTGAAGTCTGAAGGAAGGAAGACACTAGACCTTAACACCACCTTGTCCTTGTGTCATACCAGAAAGGTATGTCCTATTTACAGGACAAATCTGCCAGTTCAGATAAATGCCTTGCACAGATGATGACAACAAGGAAAACCACCTTGTAAGAGCAGAAAGGGGGAAATCGCTGTTAGGTTCGAAAGGCGGCTTTTGAAGTGCAGAAATAACTAAATTCAACTAGTACAGAGTGATGGGTGAACACACAGGGTGATAACACATTAACGACACCCTGTACAAAGGTCCTAATCAAAGAATGGGAGGCTAGTGGTCTTTAGAACAAGATGCTGATATTTTCCCCTTCATGGTACAAAAAAAAAAAAAAATTACATGGGCTACATGCTGATCCAGGCCTAATTGCAAATAAATGAGGATTCATCCCATGGAGTGTTTCCTGGGGTAAAAGCTTATTTTCTCCCACCAAGCGAAGTATGGCCTATGCATAATGGTAAACCTTGCGGGAAGTGGACTATGTAGTTTTTAGCATTACAGAAATCACCATTCTGGGAAGACCCCTATTTCTCATAAATTGGTCTTTATTAGCCATGCCATTAAAGCCAGCAACCATAAAGGAGGGTGGTAAACTGGTCCTTGGGACAGATGATCCAATTGAACAGGATCACGGGTCCTCTGCCAGAAGCCTTATCAGGTCAAAGTACCACATCTGCCTGAAGCTAACAGGAGCACAAGAATGCACTCCATCTCAATCCACTGGAGCAGCTGAGGGAGGAATTTTAAGGAAGGAAAGGCATACATCAAGTTGTACCGATTCCATGTAGCCAGTAGAGCATCCACTGCTTCCGCCAGGTGATCTAGCTCTATTTGGATACAAACATGCCCACTTGTGTTGAACCTGGAGGCTAGGAGGTCCACATCCAGTGTCCTTCACTGGATCCAGGCACTTACAGCTGAGGAAGCCTGTCTGCCATTTGTCCAAGTCTGGGATTTAAAAAGGCGGACATTGCTGAAACAAACAGGGTTATTCACAAAAGGGTGAAGAGTTTGGAGAAGGCAGGAGAAGTGAACAATCTAGGACAACATAGCTGAACTGGAAAGCGAGCTGAATTGGAGAATTTTTCCAAAACAGCAATCGTGGGATTCCTGTGACTCCTCATGGACAACATCAAGTCAAGCAAGAATTTTTTGAGAATCTTTTTCAGAAAGAGCCTTTGCAGCAGAAAGCTCAGAAGCCACTAAGACTGCAGGTAGGTCAGATCATCATGATTCTGTCAGCGGAAGA
Source organism: Nanorana parkeri (assembly GCF_000935625.1). Taxonomy (NCBI): domain Eukaryota; kingdom Metazoa; phylum Chordata; class Amphibia; order Anura; family Dicroglossidae; genus Nanorana; species Nanorana parkeri. The sequence goes on along the minus strand of NW_017306847.1, from coordinate 518,804 downwards.
CATTGAGATAAACTTACAGTCTGTGGGCAGTCAGCAATCAAAGTTGCAATTTGGCCCATAAAATAATTAATAACTTTGGTGAAATCCACTTAGTTCAAAACCAAGGGGGGGCCACACCTGACAGAGCTAAGGAGGACATCGATGAATGTAGGAACTTAAGCAGGGGATAATATGTGCCATGACTCTGGACTTGGAAAGCGCTCCATGGCAAACTAATACAGTAGACAAAAGTCTGCAAAGCACCACAATGCAAAGCAGAGTGCCAGGCAGACTCGGCAGTCTTTGGTCCAGTGGGTCCCTGTGTGGCCCCCAAAGCTATTGATGAGGATAGATTCATAAATATACCAACACATGCAGTGTGTTGAGACATCTTGATTGAAGGAAAAACAATCTTGACAAGAAGAAAAAATGGCTAGTAAAAATCAGTATACTGTTATACTGAAAACGGGTTCATCATCCTATGACACTAGCAAAAGACTGAGGCATGCTAGGAGTAGAAAGTGTTACACAATGTTTGCCGCTGGTTGTTTGTTTGCCAGTGTCCAAATCCTCCTGTAGGTGGTAGAATAACCCAGATGTCTTTCAATAAACTAGAAAGAAAGCCCATTACTGTATATGCATAAGCGTAAAAGATCACTTGGGAAGATACAGCAGAACACTATTTGCATAGAGTTTGCATGTTCTTCATGTGATTGCATGGGTTTCCTAGGGGCAATCTGGTTTTCTTCCACACCCCAAAGACATGGTGGTAGGTTATCAGATTCCTGTCTTAATTGGCCCTAGTATGTGTATGTAGGAATGTGAAATAAGGACCTTAGATTGAAAGCTCCTTGAGGGCAGGGACTGATGTAAATGTACAAAATGTAAAGCGCTGCATAAATTGATGGCGCTATAAAAATGCCTGTAATAAATACTAAATGAAATATGAAAACTGAAATACGCACAGCACAGCCAGGGGAATTACATCAATTCCAACTGAACTTTCAGTTCAAATTAACTAAATACATTCTATGTGTAAATAAAAAAGGTATTATAGTCTTACAGTTTGTTTTCTTTAGAAAACATCCACAACCAGCATACTGCAGAGATGGACCCTTGCTGTCTATGTGGAAACAATGGTCTCACTGAAGAGGTCACCCCCCTTACCTGCTGAGTCAGAACTATAGTTCCACAATCAGTTAGACCTTTGCAGAGAGATCACTGCTTCCACACAGGGAGCAAGAATCCTTCTCCACATCATGCTAGCAGGGCACAGGTTTTTCTACTTAGGCTGTGGCTGTTTCGTAAAGGAGAACTATGAGGTGAGTGAAAATCACTCATCCTCATAGTTTGAGCCGACGTGTGACAATTAAACTGTCACATGTCGGCTCAATAGATCGGGAAGTAAGCGAACACATACCATACCACATACCATCGCTCGCTCAATTCTCGATCCTGTACCTGCAGAGAGCCGTAACTGTCACTCACGGCTCCCTGCAGGGATTCCCTCCTCCCCGTCCGATCCTCCAGCGCTGACTGGCGGAACGGACGGGGGAGGGGGTGGGCACAGCTGGCTATGCCTCTAGATAGGCAGAGCCAGCCGTCAATCACGCAGCTGGGTAGTTCTGTCCCGGCTGCGGCAGTCTCAGTATACTGCGAGCTGTAGCTCGCGGTATACTGAGCTTTGGGTCATGGGAGGACGCTAGTTTGTGTCCTCCCGTGACCCTGAGGAGAACTATGGGGAAAAGCACTGACCCCATAGTTCTCCTTTAAGAAAACAAGCTGTAATACTTTGAACAACTTTTGTATTGATGCTCCTGGAATATATTTAGCTTATTTGAACTGTTTAAATTGACACTCACAGAATAATATCTGCAGTATCAATGCGAATTACAATATAGCAACATTATTGTTGTTACCTTGCAATTACTCTGGTTCGTTTATAGCAAATCAAAGAGGTAATATTTTATCTAAACTCGCCATCAGTTAAATTAAACCTTGTGTTCCTAATCAACCCCATAATATCCCTTTCTAACTCTAATTAGCTCTAATTAACTAGTTTCTCCCCTTAACTATTATTTTGCTACTGATTTTTTAATTTTTGTATCAGTAATGTGTACATTTTTTTGTTTTTTATTGTTGTTGCTGATTTTTTTGGTTTCATATTTAAAAATGATTAAAATGTGAAAGCAAATTGTAATAGAAACTTAGTGTCACTTTAAATGGTAAAAGTTATGGAATAAAATGTGCACTTTTTTTTAGCAACAGTAGCACCAGTTGTTTTAAAACTAACACTGGTCAAACAAGCAGATTTCATTTTTGGTTTTGATCCTGTTATTATTTATACATTGCATTAAAAAATGTAATTTCTGCAGGCAATAATGCCAAGAAAAAACAGCCTCGTGGCAAAAAAAAAAAAATTGATATATGTAAAACTTTCTTATCTGTATTTAACAAGCTATTTTCAAATCAAATAGGCCAATGGGCTGCTACTCTATGATATGCAGGGACCTCAAGAAAAGATCAGAGGAAAAAAAATAGATAAAGGAGAGGTTTTGCCAACATCTGTAATAGTTTATTTTCTGGAACAGGTTAAAAGAAAACAAAATAGTTATAACTTACCCGATCAACGGTTCCATAGGGGCAAGGGCTCTCGAAGCCACATATTGAACAAGCGTCTAGTGTGCTCTGTAATAAAGAGAGGATAAACCTTACTTTTACCTGCCTATAATACAATTCACATATAAAATAAAAAAATTACTGGTGAATAAAAAGTTTCATTAAAACATGGAATAGGAATACACATTTCTATGAGATTGATCAATGAAATTATTGTTTTGATTGTCTAATAAAATAAATAAATCATTGATTATTTTTATTGTTTTATGATTTCGTTTGCTTTTGACCAGTCATGTAGTACTGAATTAAAGATGAAAACATGGGTATGAAAAATGCTGATAATTGTTCAAGCCATCTGTCTGATGTTTCAAAGTGATTTTGAAATTATTACTTTTTTTTTTTTCCCTTCAAACATTTGCATTTGAAAGTGCTCAAAAGGATAGAGGTGAATTTACCATTTGCTTTGCACTGAACTATTGTTTCATACAATCCATTAAAACTACCAAATAATAAAACGTAATTGAAAACTGATGCAGGTCCCTATGTTCAATCTCCCCACCATAGACATGTTTTTATGAGTTTACTCCAGGTCTCCATTTTTCCTCCCAAAGCCCAAATGCTGGTAAGTTAACTGGTTTCCACTCAAATAATAATTAAAATAAAAAAAGGTGATTAAAATGTAAAAAATAATAAGAAAAAAAATTATTTCAAAAAAGTTAAAAATAATATGTTAAAACAATTATAAAAAATGAAAATGTAAAAAATAATAAGATACAAAAATTATAAAATATATATAAAAAAGTAAAAGATAAGATACATAAAAAATGGCAAAAATAAATAAATTAAAACGAACCCTGCCGCCCCTGCCATCTGGTTTCCCATTCTCCATTGCGGGAGGGGAGGTTATGCAGGGAGGGGACGCATAGAGGAACCTGGCCTTGGGGCAGCAGAGAGAGTAAATCCAGCCCTGTCAGCGTGTCTGCATAAATGTGGTAGGGACAATAGGTTGTAAGCTTCACTGTGTCAGTAACTAATGTAAGGTGCACATACTCTGTAAAGCGTTATATAAATTAAGTGGTGTGCTTTACAAATGTGCTTAGTGCTTGCTTCATGCTTCAGAAGCTAGCAAAGCTTTATATATTTCAATGAATGGTTAAAAAAAAATTCCAGAGGAAGACAGTCTGGTCACATGACCTGTCAAAGTCATGTGTCAGGGCTCTCCTACAATGTATTACTGAGTGTTTTCTCCACATGGGAAAGGACACTGCATGCTCTATATCTCAGTCTGAATTTTATATTAAAAACAGCAGTATTCAGTGGATAGCGGTATCCATTCTCCATTATAAAAGGGCCCCTCAGGCATTCGTTTAGAGGCCTTTGTTCTGCTCAGAAGTTTAGTTTAACTGTTACGGTTAACACTGGGTTTTGTGGGCCTGGGTTATAAGTTAGGTGCACAGCAACTTACTGAAGCTGTTGTCACAGCATACTCATCACAACGAGCTCCAATGTTGGGAGGCTCAAGCAACTGGTCAATCCCATGGGCGATTCCCTCAGTAAATTCCAGATCCCGCTGAATAATCTTAGCGCTGTTTTCATTTAGAAGAATATCTCCCTGGACAAAATAGAAAGTTATACAGAAAAACAGCATATTATTACCTCTTAAGTGATTTAAATGCGAAGTTCAACCAACGCTATAAAAATTTATGAACAGGAGCTGTGTGTGTACCCAGCTCTAAAAAAAGTTACTGGACAGCATCCACCCACTTCCTCTGTCCACTTTAGTTGCAGCAAATACATTTAGGTTACATGGTAGCTCAACCACCACCCCGTTATTTCTGCAGTCACTCCCATGCATGTTTTACCCAGCCCACTACTAAAAGTAGCTACTCCTTCAAACATCTTCACATTGTGCCACCTTGCTTAATATGTATGTTCTATCCTCTGATTTTTTTTTCACATAACATGACAGTAAAGACAAATTTTGATCAAAACTGGCATTTCATTTGTGCATTAACACTGGAAAGATGAGTCTCCCACAAGCCTCTCTTCTATAATGGTTGTATTCCCACACAAGAGTTTTTCTATAGGACCCCACAAGGTCATAACAAGGTCGCCACCCTCTCACAGCCCGAAGTGGGACAAATCAAACAGATGTCCAGCTCAAATCTGCAAGTAACATAATTAAAACGCCAATAAATTCTGAATGATCTCATAAGCATCTAAAACCAATGTCCAAAGCACAATGCTGTTGCCCATCAAAGCCCTTAGGCGGCGTAACTCACCATAACACAGAAGTATCCAATTGTGGGTGGATTGGCCGTTACAATTTATTTAGATAAATAACATTTTTCGGAGTTAAAAATTACACAGGGAAGGAGGGGTACTCACAATGTTGGTTGTGCTGCATTGAAAGGAAATTTTGGAACCATATAGTGTCCGAAGTAATTTGGCTTCAGGCAAGCTTGCTGCAGTAATCTGGAAAGAGACACTGTACATTAGTTGACTGACTAAGCTTGTCTATCTAAAGCTCCTAGACAATGAGGGCTTGTGTGCAGAAAAATTGAGTTATGTGCTTCCCAAACTTCTTTAAACTTCCCCACTAGCTATTATGTTTGGCTTTTCCTTTGGCGCTCCTGAACAAGCAGCAGGATAGCCATCTCAAAGATCAAGATTTTCATTTAAAAATGATTGTATATATGCAAGTAGGTTATACATGTACACTAGTAAAACAGTAACTTAAAGCAACTATATATACATAATCATTAGGGATATCCAGATACCAGTTCAGATACCAGTGCCGATACTTGGAATTTTTATGAGAACTATCAGGGTTGCAGCGGTTGCAGCTGGGACCTGGCTCTGGCACTCCACCACTGTCCTGAAATCATTAGTCTGTATTGTTTTAGAAAAACTGTCACATGACAATAAACAAAAATGTATCAGTACTTGTATCTGTGAGGACTTGGACAAGTATCAGTACTTGGAAAAATTGCATCGGTGCATCACTTGTATATATTAAAAAAAAATAAAAAAAAATAATGCATTAAAATGGGGATGCACAAATCCCAGGAGCTCCGTGTGCTCCTTAAAAATGACAGCTGCCTACTAACTTTTGAATTTTTCTCTAGTCTAGTCTTGGAGCTGGAAAAGTATTTGTACTTGTACCGAGTACTTAAATATCGGAACATCCCTAATAATTGTTTTACATTTTTGGAAGAATTGCATCATGGAAGCACCGTATATAAAATACGTATAAACAGTTTTTGTTGTTTTACAAGGTCAGGGAGGAGAGGGGGAGTGGAAAAGAAGGAATTAGGGTACAGACTTAAAAGTAGTCTCATTGGAACCATGCTATTTGACATAGTTCAGGTCTATCCTCTTCCCAAAATATCTTTCATCTCACACACCCTCTTAGCTACATCAGGGGCAAATTCTGATCGCCATTGTCTCACAATGACTGTTCAAGCTGCTGAGAGAACATGACACAAGTGGTTGTTTCTGATTGAATAAAAGTGACACTAAACTCAGAAGTTAAATCTTAAAAATGCATTCAAGTACCTTAACTATTAACAAAAATGTATCTTATTTATGTATCACTCGGATGTAGATCCTCAGATCATCTCTGAATCCATGCTGACAATGTCCTTCCTTCTGGAGGGTGGCTACTTTTGTTCCCCATGGTCCCTGTGTGTGTGGTAAAGTAGCCCCCATGCCAAGCTAGTTCTCGTGATAGACTATAACTTTGATACAAATTAAATAACTAAACATGAGATTGTAGTCCATCACAGGAGCGAGCTTGGAGTGGTGTCTACTTTACAACACACACAGGGACCACGAGGAACAAAAGTAGCCACCCTCCAGAAGGAAGGACAGTGTCATCATCAATTCAGAGATAATTGGAGGATCTACAGCTTTGTGATACACAAATAAGATACATTTTTGTTAATAGTTAAAGTACTTGAATGCATTTTTAAGATGTAGCTCCGGAGTTTAGGGTCACTACAACGGATCCTGGGAGAATAGATAACAGAGTGATGCAGGAGTCCTTCTTTATCTTAGTAGCCAAGATCTTGTTATAATTTGCAGTGTCTTGTCTTCCACAAATATGAGTCTTTGTGTTCGATACACCTCCAGCATAGGCCTGAGGCAGTAGGGTCAAAGATGTGAAAGTCGACCATGCATTTACACATTTCTGATGCCTAGCATATAAAGACTATTTCTGAGTTAGGCTTTGTCCAGGTATACATTCTTTTTATACAAGTAATTAAAAACTATAAAATAATAGTACCTAAACATTGAACAGCATTGGTAACCCTTCTATAAGTTTAGTGTATTTGCAAAGGGTACCTTTGTGTCTCTAATAATGTGAACTTTTAGATAGGCCATGAGTTTATCTTTGTGGTCTTCATGGTACAACCATCTCTTTCTCTCTGCTGGCATGGAGTTGAAAGCTTCATCTGTAGGCCACAGCATTGTGAAAGGTTGGTGAACTTTCTCTTTAAGCACAGAATGCAAGTTGGACTCCTGTTACAAAGAAATTAAAAGTTAAATGTCAAACTAAATAATAACAGTAGTAAGTGATCTAGTTGGACAAACTGTGATAAGACATATAAAAAAAACCTGATGTACTGACAAGCTTTTTTGCTGTCCCCGAAAAGAATATAGATCAAAAAACCTTGCGAGTTGCTGTGCGAAAAGTGTGTATCACACCTTCATATTACCCTAAATGAATAGTGCACTGAGCTTACAGATTAGAACATGTATAAAAACTCCACCTCACTAAAGTGCCCTACTCAACACAATGTGATATTCCACCTATCAAAGTGCTCAAGTTATAAATATACATAAAACTGGTCAATGTCATGTGTGCCAGTGTTAGCCGAACCTGACTGTACAATGCTCTTAATTCTGCCAGTTCAGCAATGTGGGGTGCCCCGAGGTGAGATGGACACCCCTACCTCAGGGCACCCCACATTTGCTGAACTGGCAGAATTGGGAGCATTGTACAGCTAGGTTCGGTAAACACTGGCACACTTAACATTCACCAGACTGCCATCATTCACAAAATGAATCCAGTACATTGGGGAGACTGATTAAGAAACCCTGAACCGCTACTGGTATAGCTAAAGGAAGTGATATCCTGGATCGATTTCTGATTCTACCAACTGAAGTGAGGGATTCTGAGAGGAAGCCGGGAAGTTAATACTGCACTAAAAACATTATATAACCGTCCTGTAAAGGGGTCGTCCTGATTCCGGTGAGTGCGGATCCTGCATTATCCGTTCACTAAGGGTGGACAAGGAGCACTATAGGTGGCACGGAAGATTGACGTTTTATTTTGTGCTTTGAACCACGGTTATGGATTTGATCGGTTAACATATGGACTTTGTTATTTGCACATGTCACTATTTATGATAAGAATATACTATTTTGCACACATCACTATTATCACTGAATGCAGTGGACTGTTTTCAACTGATAGTTTTATGTATATTTATAAAAACATAGAAACAAAGAATAGACGGGCCGACACCCATTATCCACAGGGTTCGAAATATGCATAGTGTCCAAACCAAGGAGCAGAAATCAAAGGCATTCAGGCAGTACATGAGGCAAATAACTTGGTAATGTGACCGTAGTACATTGGAAACCCTGATAGGGTTGGGAGATGCCCATACCCCAGCTGACTACTCAGTTTTTTAGTATCGACATGGAAAGGGAGTGGCCCATAAGAAGGTAAGTAACATAACTTGAGCACTTTAATAGGTGGAATATGACATTGTGTTTAGTAGGGCACTTTATTAATGTGGAGTTTTTATACATGTTCCAGCCTGTAAGCACAGTGCACTATTTACTAAAGGTTTTAGCTGTCCCCACCTGGCTATACAGTCAGATTTTATCATTCATCTATTGTCATTTATGAATGCTTAGTACTACACAGTTATGTAATACTGCATGAATCATGATATTGGCTTTTCTATTAGAATAATGGTTAAAAAAAAGTATGCACCTTGGTAACTATGACACTGAATTGTTCTGCATCTTTTTTTCCTACTATATGTTCTGAAATGATAATTCAGAGTTCTTCGTACACGATATAATAGAAAAACAAATGTATTTTTAACTATTTAAAATGAATTAATCTTGCTATACAAAGAAACGGAGGGGTTATCCCTCCTCATTATAATATACATGTTGTTTATTAATGACAAAACAATAGTAACCAAGTAAAGTGTGACTTGCTGTCTCACTGATTGGTTAAAGTAAATGTTTTTCTTTTTTAGTTGCGTAGAAATTGGATTCAGGCAAATTATCTTACCAAAGATTATTGCAAAAAGTTTTGTTTTAATGCTTAATTTGTAATTATGTACATAGGGAACCAGATTTTTTATATATGCAGGCTCAGCTTCCTACTTTGTATTACTACACAATGGTTGCACTTTATAAGCTTCTTCTCACAATGTATTTAGGGTTGAGAATGGAGACTGTTCAGTTAGCTTATTGTATAAAGTGAAGCTGAGTTAACTTCAGTCATCCAATAACGTACAAGCAAAAGTCACGTTTTCTTAATTACTATGCACATGATCAGGGATTCAAAGTGAACATAGATTTAGTTATTTACTAGTTTAAGTAAACAGTCTCTATTGCTTTAGTAAATCAACCCTTTTAGGTCAGCAAATCGGGAGATCTATAGGTCAGTAGTTGTTCAGGATTTAGGAAAAGTTATGCTAGCCAGACATGTCTAAATGCCATCAACAGCATGGATGTGGGAATCTCCACTGCCGGCTATTGTAACCAAGCAGCTGCTTGAATACCCAAACAGTGACAGTATCTGACAGGACGCAATCACTGTCCAGCTGATAATTTTCCAATTGTGCTGACAGGGCTACCTATGGCTGACTTTCAGCCGATTCAGGAGGAATTGGCCATCATTCAAGTCGTTTAGGCCAGCTTAATAGAAGAGGCTAAACAAACCAGCCTCTAAAGACATGCAAAAATGTCAGTGCCCTTGTACATGAATGTGGACTGATCTCAAACAATATTATCAGCTTTTCCAGCTATCATCTGTAAACTACAGAACAACTTCTCCCTATGTAATGGAGAGAATGGGAAATGTTCTGTAGTCCTAACATGCTTTCTGTCCTACAGTAATCACACTGCTCCTCCATAGATACAGTGCAGTGAGTAAGCAATGTTATTCTAGTACAAGAAGTGTGTCATTGGCAAGGTCACCAGGTAAAAATAAAGGAGAAAAACCTGACAAAAGAAAATGAATATCTAAAGTTTGCTAAGCTGCAATATAATACATTTTTATTTTGGGGTTTAAATACGCTTTGTAAATGTATATAAATAACAATCTAATTACTTCAAAGTAATTTTAGACAATGTATATGTGTAAAAAATAAGTCAAAGCAACTGGACTTGCAGTATTTTTCTTGAAGACATTTCACTGGTTATTCAACCAGCTTTGTCAATTCAGAATGACTTGTAGAAAAATTATCTGGGAATAAATATTCACCATATTTATTCCCAGAGAATTTTTGTACAAGTCATTCACCATATTTATTCCCAGAGAATTTTTGTCATTCTGAATTGAGAAAGCTGATTGGATGACCAGTGAAATGTCTTCAAGAAAAATACTGCAAGTCCAGTTGCCTTGACTTATTTTTTACAAATATACCATGATCTGGATGGATGAATGAATAGACAACTTTAGACAATGTACTTAAAGACAATGTACTTAATTTGGTCCATGAATTGACCAAATTAAGCTTTGCAGTGGGGCTACCCTGCACTGCAAGGGTTAACTGCCTGTTTTGGTCCTTGATCCTACCTGGCTTTTAGACCGGTCTTTTCTGTGCTCCAGTGGTCTAAGCCCCGCTGATGTCATCATGTGTAATGCAGGTCCATCCATCTGCATTAGACTCGAGTACGCCAAGGAACATTCCACAGCCAGAGGGGGAGAGAGGTGAGCACTGACTGCCGCAGGACCAAGGGCCAGGTGACTGTATCTTCTGTAGTCTGGCCCCTAGCCCACAACCGGCAGTAATTCCTTGCAGTGCAGTGAAAACTTTGCAATAATAAACACAAAATATGTGTTCACTAAAAATATCTTCCATCTAAATTCGTACATACTGCACCTAGCTGCAAAAAATGTCATGACAAATAATAGTTTTGATTTTACTAGCTTATCTGGTGGGATATTTCTGCATGGGAGCATTTGGGAACAATGCATATTTGAAGAAGAATAGTAAACTTACCTTCAGTAGTTGGGCAAATGTAGAATAACCATGAAGCATGGCAGCCTGACTTACACCTAGCTGTATGTGAAAAAACACGAGTTAGTAATTATGAATTCACTCTAGTTCCTATTCATTTTCCACACGCATTTACTACAGTGTATATGAACACCACTCTACTAACTTGTCAATCTAAAATCCCGGGACTTAAAATCAGAACTCAGATTGCTACAGTCATTTTTAAAATATTCTCAATGACAACTATCATATGAACCTGAATCTCCTATCGGTGTACCATAGAGAGGGTGACGCTGTGCAGTCACAACTCTATGGCTTTGCACAGTGCTTGTTATCCTAACTCTAAACATGCTTGCAGGGGGATAACCTCATCAATATTCTGCAGCTCCTTCATTGTCCAATCAGCAGGTAGGGGTAGAAAAGGTTACTAAATTGCAATTACAGCAGCCAGCTTTCCTATATTCACCTATCATGTGGGTACAATCAGGGCCCCAACTTGGGGCAGCAGGGAGTAGAGGGGCAGCAGGGGTGTGGAATTCCTATCTCCCGATGCCCGGGACATGCAGTTCCGGGCGCAGAGAGGGTAGTTGTTTTCTACATTTAGCCCTGCTTTGGGCAAGCAGCGCTAAATGTACAGTGGAGAAGCCTCTGCTTGTTTTGTACAAGTGATCTTGGCGATGTCATGGTAAAAACGCGACAAAATACAATGCACTGCCTTCCAGATCTGTTCTGTAAAATGGTTTTGGCGTGTTTTTACCGCGATTTTGCCACGTTCCGGAGCAGTTTTTTTAGCTGATAATGGGCTTTCAGGTGTGGTGCATTTTTGATGCGTTTCCATGTGTTCCAGTGTATTCAAAAGCAGTATTTTTTTTATCTGGTTAGGAACGGACTGCGCTGGTGTGAACAGAGCCCAGAAATACCTTAGCAATACATTGGGATGCTTTTTTGGTCCAGGAAAAACCGACATGGACATGATCCGGACATAGTGTGAACAAGACCTAAGTGAAACACTCCTGGCTATTTAAGGGCCCATTCACACCAAATCATCTCCAGACCAGACCAGATTGTTTCCAGACCCGAAATGCATCCTAATGTATCCCTATGCTATTTCTGGCCTCTGTTCACACCAGTGCAGTCCGTTCTAGACCAGACCACACCAGAAAAATACTGCTTGTCCAATTTTGTCGGAACTGGAATGCACTGGAATTGCGGCAGGTTCACATTATTTTCCGGAGCAGATCTGGTCTTGAAAATGGTGTGAGCCTGCCCCAAAACCCAATTTTCAAAGAAGGGGATGTTAATAGCATAACATATTAACATTTGTACCTTGCCTTGCAATAGAAGATCAGCTACATTGCAATACTTGAGTACTTGATACTGCAGGTACGGTAAAAGCACCATACCAGCACTTAAAAAGTGCAGCCACTTAAATTAGTGCCTTGAACAATTGAGCCAAATGTTTTAGGCAATGAGAAGGCTTAACTTAATCCTAATATCTCTCACTTAGCACTTGATGACTAGTAGCACACTTTAAAAAAACTGACCTCTTTGCATTTGTGCCCAGTGATGTGGTTTCATATGGAAAGAAAGGATGAGAGCATCAGGAAGTAGGGATCTGTTCAGGTATACATTTTTATTTGTCACAATACAAGGTTCTATCAAGAGTTGACAGACAACGCATTTTGGAGATTATACGCAAGCCCCCTTTTGTGAATGCTTAGATTATTACTGGGAAGCAATCTTGACAGTTGGATAACCCTAAGTTTTAGTCTTTAGGGCTTGTTCACACCATCTCCAGACTGGTTCTTTATGTGTTTCTACATTTTTGATACATTCTGGTGCTTTTTGTTTCTTTTTTAAATTAGGTTTGCTTGTGTTTTAGAGCGTTTCAGTGCATTCAGGTGCATTTTTTGCATGTTCTGGTGCACAAAAAACCATGCTGCTGTACTTTTTTTTTTTTAAAGCGCTGGGACTGAACACAATGTTGTGAATTATCCTCAATAAAATAAATTGGAATGCATCTTTGGTGCAGATAAAGGTTCTGGTCTGGAAATGGTATGAACAGGTCATATATACCATTGGAATGACTGCGTATGCGTTTTTGGTGTGGATGAAAAATGCACTGGTCTTGAGATAGTGTGAACAGGTCGTATCAACCACTGGAATTACTGTGAATGTGTTTTTGGTGTGGATAAAAAAAACATTCTGGTCTGGAGATGGTGTGAACAGGTCCTATAAACCATTGTAACTATTGTGAATACGTTTTTGCTGCGGATAAAAAACAAAACTTTCTGGTGGGAGATGGTGTGAACACGTCCTATAAACCATTGGACTTACTCTATGCCTTTTTGGTGCAGAGATGGTGTGAGCGAGCCCCCTACATGGGAAAATGTTTGTTCTAATGAATAGTGTGGCAACAGGGTCTCTTTAATATGTATTGCAGGATATGGTGACAGTTAGAAGCCAGTGGCCAGCAGCATTGTCAAAATCATTGCATTTGTTGATTACTGGTTTTCTGCAATTCTCTGGCGGTGGTAACCAGTTGTAAATTATAACAATATTCTTAGCTTTTTACAGTTTCTACTTAACCCTCTATGTATCTCCATCATGTACCCAAAACACTGTCTAGAAAAAGTACTTTGTTTTTGCTGAAAGTTAACATTCAAACTTACCAAAGATGAACTTGCGTTTGTTGGAATTTTGGGTATTAACACTTTGTCAATAAAGTGGATGACACCGTTATTTGTTAAAAGACTTTTGATTATTTTGGCAAAGTCATTCAAGTACACTTCATCCTGAAAACAAATAGGCACAATGTTTAGACTCGCCTATAAATGTGCATCATACATAGAAAATAAGAAAAGAAGTGCTAGAATCACAACTCACAACAATAAGTGTTAAAATGCATTTATTTTAGAGCAGGACCAGAGTAATAATCAAACATGGTAATTTGGTATGGTAGGCCCATGCCTAGGTGTGTCCATGTATGATGCATTTGAAACAGAGACGTAACTAGAAACCTCAGGGCCCCGGTGCAATAAACCATTTCTACAATATCATCACCTGTGTTGCCATTAGAACAAGGTACAGAATATGTTAATATGGCACCTCTAGGACATGGCAGCCATCTCAATGCTACATATCAGTTAACAATGCACCACTGGGTAACACTTAACTGATTTTAGCAATCATGGTATTGCATTAATATTTATTGTGCATTTAGGGCTTGTTCACACCAAGCTCGTTCCCAGGAGCAGAGCAGTTACAGACCGGATCAAAACTGCGTTCAATGTATTCCAATGGTATTTTGGGCTCTAGTTCAAAACTGCAGCAAGCCCTATTTTACCTGCTCTGGAACGCATGCAAATGCCCTGGAACAAACTGAAAGCCCATTTTAAACTAAAAAAAAAAAATATTTTTTTTTTACCAAAAACGGCCCGGATTGCATCAAAAACGCGGCAAAAAATGCGGTGTTACACACTGCACTGCGTGTGCAGAAACTCATGCAGATCTGGTCTGCATTTGGTGTGAACAAGCCCTTACTCTACATCACAAAACAGCAACACGGCTCTACTTCCTGTCTATGCAACAGATCAGTCAATGAAAACTCACTGGGACTCCCTGAGTGACAGAAATGTTACCTTAAACAAAGAGGTTAAAGGGGGTTTAGTAAAACTCTGACCATCCAGGTTAACCAGTTTGCTGCTGTCTCTGCGTCCAATTATGCCGATTAGGTGGCCAAACCAATTTTGTTATTTTGTATGAAAAAAATGCTAAAATAATTATTAATGCACACAATTACTAAATATAAAATGTATGTGTTTTAGTTATTTTAAAAAAATCATTTTTAAATTACTTTTTTTGGGCGGTTTGATAAAGAAGCAGGTAAGCCTTTTGTGTGACAGTATATAAAAGGGGTGACAGGTCCTCTATATTGAGATATCAGGGGTCTAAAAAGACTTGTTATGGCCATGACTGACTGCTACACACCACCAGTACATGAACACGCTATCTGTTTCTGGTTTGTTAAAAATATATTACATTTTTGTTACATACATCTGGGGCTTAATGTTACCATACCTAAATTCTGCAGTCTACACAACAAGGGAAGAACAATTAACTTACATTCTTAGTGGAAAATGTTATGATACCACCAGACATAGGGGTAACTGAGGAGAGATCCATGAGCTCATCTAGGAGTAATTGCTGGCAGCCCACAAGGTGGTAGCGAAGTAAATGAATTAGCTGATTCTGAGTCCATTCTGCAATCTGTAATATCAATAAAATGCATGTTGACCAGGGAATTCTAATCTTAAGGATGTACAGCAGAGAAAAACTAAACTTAAAAAAGACAAAAGAAAACTTTAATGTGCATTTCTACTTCTGCAGTCAAATTTGAGAAAACTCGTGTTTGGTATGTGTTCCTATTCACACAGCATAATGAAAAATTATTTTTCTAAAAATGTTTTCTTTTATTTTTAGATGTCTCTGTGGAGGAAGTGTTTGGACAGATTGCAAGCTTCTCTGATCAATTTCAAAAGTGAGAAGAAACTAACGCTAGGGACACACAAAGTTATCTCTGATTAACATGCAATGCGTCCAGAGCCCGATTTCCCTCAAGGCTCAAACCTAGTTTAAAACTGATAATGGGATCTGCCAGCATAGTACAGCCAGGGTTAATTATGGTATTTAATTATGGTAAACATTAACCCCCTTGAATTCCAGAGGACAATTCAGTTTAGAAAAAAGTAATGCAGAAAAGTACACGCAAAATGTAAGCAGCAATTATATATTTTTTAAGTAATGCTATGTGAATGGCAACATGTAACAACTATAAAATAGGTCTTAAAGTATCCCAATTTGGCTGCAAAAGTGATATACACTTTAAACAGTCTGCACAAATAAGGCACCCATAAAAACAGGAGCAGATAAAAATAGAGATGTGGCTCAGAACCTGTCCCAGTCTTGTAATTCTGGGGTGAACTTCAATAAAATAGACACATTTACTGCAGGGTTGGTGTTTCTTTATTGCCAAGAATGCTTGTGTTGTGAAATCTGCCAGGCCTGCAGTGCTCTGGCTTTCCTTAAAAGGCCTTCCATGAGCTGACTAGACCCTATACTACACAAGAGTGAGGTATCTGCACAGACCTCTATAAGCTGCCTGTCTGTCCATTAGTTCATTTATGTGTGGTATATAGATGTCTGTGTAGCTGCCTTAAGCTTGTGCAATACAAGCCTTCAACCTGAGGTCTGGATTTTATATTAAGTGATTATATCTTGTATCTCTATGAAGCAGTTTATCACATTCAGGCAAAGCATTGCTTGGGCAGTGTCTCAAATTCTGTTTAAAGAAGGCATAATAAAAATTAACCCTTACAGTGGGGCTACCCCTGCAGTGCGAGGGTTAGCTGCTCATCTTGGTCTAGGTTCTTAAAAAAAAGATAAACTTGGCCGAACCTTGGTCCCACCTGGCTAGACCAGTCCCCCCAGGCTCTTCTCCCCCTGGGTTCTGGTGTTCTAAGGATCTGTGATTTCATCACGTCCGTTGACTTGCATTGGACATTAAGACTTGGATGGGCAGCTGAAGTGGAGGAGGAGAGAGGGGAGTGGTCAATGCCGCGGGCCTTAGAATCAGGCGACTGTATATTTTTCATTTTGGACCCTAAACCACAATGAGCAGTTAACGCTTACAGTGCAGGGGTATACCCGGAGTTCTTCTTTAAGAGTAGCCCTCGTCTAGTATGTTGTAATCTTAGTCTGCTGCAGATAGCAGGAAGCATTTTTTTTAGTCTTTCCTCATCAATGACCAATCTTTTCAAGGCAGCAGCAGCAGGATTTTCTTTCTAGCCTGTGATGGATCTTGACATGGCTGGTCATAGCATGAGAGTAAGAAGCAGTGAGCTGTGTGAGATTGGTGGTGGATTTCTATACTGGCTTATTAGAGGGGTATGTATGTATGTATGTATGTATGTATGTATATATATATATATATATATATATAAATGTACACAGCACATACACCAATCAGCCATATCATTATGACCACCCGCCTAATATTGAGTAGGTCCCCCTTTTGCTACCAGAACAGCCCTGTCCGGTCCAGGCATGGACTCCACTAGTCCTCCGATTGTAACATTATAATCAATGTTATTCACTTTACTTCTCAGTGGTCATAATGTTATGGCTGATCGGTGTATATAAACATATACACATACAGGCTGCCACACAGGCAAGGAGTAACATGACTGTCATCTCTGAGCCTGCATCTTGGTCCCAGAAGTAGATGTTGTTCTTAGATGAAGCCTAAACAAACATGGAGGCAGCCTTCGGGTGAGAGATGAAGCATTATTAAGTGGAGTGCTGTAATCTCTTTGTGTGGGTAATACATACTTGTAGTTGTCTAATTTACACATTACTTACCATCCATGATTGAAACATTTATGTGATGGTAGGCCTGCTTCAACATTTACATTCATGCCAAGTGGCAGGACTAACACATATGTAGCTAGCATTAGAACTTTCTGGGGACTAAACACTATAAACTCAGCATCATCATACAAAGTTGGTTATTTAGCTTTTTTTTTTAGGTCAACGTGAAGTACAATTAATACTAAACAGAAATAATTACCGTGCTGCTGTTTTCAATAGCCTCTTTCAATGGGACAAATACTGTGAAAGGCCCCTCTCCTGATAAAGCTTTAATGTTGTACCTCTGTAATCAAAATAATATGGCAGAGCATGGGTTACAATATATTCCTCTTGTTCTTATACTATCTAATAACTACAGTATACCCAAAACAGTACTACTCACCTCATTTAACCAATTAAAGCGGTATGCATCTTTATTGTACTGTAGCGTCTGCAAAGTTAAACAACTTTTAATAATAATTTTCAATATCATACTAACTATCTACCTTTGATCTGTGGAGAAATGGCGTGCAGTACATTTTTTCTGGCTAAACTGTTAAAAAAATGATACACCAACACACTGATCATACTGTAACTTAATCATAACCCCATCTTTGTTAAAATCATAACATGCTGTATATAATTGCTACACAAGTCTTTTTGTAATAAAGCTGAACTTTAGGCAGATACACTTTAAAAAACACAATTTAATGCAGTTTTAACACTTAAAGCTAAATGCATTTTTATACACTAGTGTAAGTACCTGAATCCGTTTTATATCAGCTTCCTGTAATCCTCTCATGAGGAGAGGCAGGGTCAGGAATTGATATCAATCAGGCACTGCTGCATGTACACGTGACAACATGAGAGAGCTGACTTGTTAGTGTGTTGCTGCTCCTTCATTGCCCATTCAGCAGACACTGAGGTGTTACGAATGTATCAGCAAAATTGGTGTCACACTTCTGGCTTTGCTGTCTGGCAGAGGTGTGTGAATCACAAAGATGGCTAAACTGAATTACAAATGCATTGGCAGATAAGAAAGTTCACCCATATCTATTTCACCTACAGGTGAAACTTGAATAATTAGAATATCGTGCAAAAGTAATTGCAGTAAGTGCTGCAAAAGGGGCCCAAACCAAGTACTGAGTACATATGCATGCTTGTACTTTTCAGAGGTCCGATATTGTTCTATGTACAATCCTTGTTTTATTGATTGCATGTAATAATCTACTTTTTTGAGGTTGTGGATTTGGGGTTCTTGGGGTTTTCATGAGCTGTAAGCCATAATCATCACAATTATGACAAATCACGGCTTGAATTATCTTGCTTTGCATGTAATGAGTCTATCTCATATATTAGTTTCACCTTTTAAGTTGCATTAGTGAAATAAATGAACTTTGCACGATATTCTAATTATTTGAGTTTCACCTGTATGTATTTAGCCCTTTGCCTAAAGTTCAGCTATAAATTATGTCTTTATATTCGACTCATTTTGCCTTAAACAAGTTAAAAGTTAGAACCTCAGCAATATTTCCTGTGCAATTCATTCCATCTCCAAGAAATCCTCGTTTACAGATGCAATAACGATTTGCTCTCCCTAACCGTATGCATATTGCATATGGGCTGCAACCTCCATTGTCCTAGAAGAAAATGAGAAATGGATGAGCAATAAAAATTGAATAGGGCTCAAGGCCTATCAACAAAAGAGTTAGTTCTTTGTTTCTGTCCTGTATTACTGATGTTTGGAAGGATTTGATCACCATGCGAATGCTTTGGATAAACACTATGGGTGGATTTATCAAAACGGGAGCAGACAGAATCTGGAGCAGTCGCCCATGGCAACCAATCAGCTTCTCTCTTTAATTTGTTTAGTTAAGAGTTGAAAATGAAACAGAGAAGCTGACTGGTTTCCAAGCATAACTGCTCCAGTTTTGATAATTTCCCCTCTGCATGTCCTATTCTACTGCATTTAAATTGTTTCCCCTCATAGAAGTCAATGCAAAAGCAAGTCAGAAGGAGTTCAGAGGAAAGTGAAAAGTATAACAGAAGTCACAGCAGTTCAAATGCAAACCTTTTCTCCTCTGTAAACATGCTGCATTTGACTTCTTTCTGAGTGTTAAAGTGACATTAAAGGCTATCCCTCCCAATCCTGCTGTAGGGACATACCTTAAGTGATGCCTCTTGATCCGATCATCTTCTCTCCAGTAGTCCTCCCAGCGCTGGTACCGGTCTCTGATCCAGCGCTGACTGTTGTGTCTTCTGTGTCCCACGGAGTCTGTGCAGGTGCACGCTTCTGGGCTGAGTGCATTGACGTACACGGTTCTTCCCCGGCTGAAGATCTGTATTGCACAAGTGCCTGCTCTTTGATCCTTCGCGGCCGCTTGAGAATCTTCAGATCTGCGCACAGGAGCGCACGGCAAAGACACAGTTAAGTGAAAGGAGAACTATGAGGCGAGTGAAAATCACTTAGCCTTATAGTTTTAGCCGACCTGACAATGAAACTGTCACAGGTCGGCTCAATAGATCGGGAAGTGAGCGAACACATGCCGTTGCTCGCTCACTTCTCCATCCTGTCCCTGCAGAGAGCCGTGACTGTCACTCACGGCTCCCTGCAGGGATTCCCCCCCTCCCCTGTACGCACCTCCAGTGCTCTAGATAGGCAGAGCCAGCTGTCACTCACGCAGCTGGGTGGATCCAGACTAGGGTTGCCACCCGTCCGGGTTTCACCCGGGCAGTACAGGTTTGCAATCATGTGCCCGGGTCTGTGCTCACCTCCCGCCCGGGCACATCATTCAAACGGTACAATGCCGCATACTAGCATGACTTGCGGCGGACACCGGGTGGCGCTGTCTCCCGTCCCTCGACTCTCCCTCTCCTGTGTCTCTCCTTTTTAACTCCAATGTCATTTATTTACAAAATACATGCATAGTGTATACTGTACAAACAAATCGCCGTGACACGCTATAGTGTTCGGGTTTGGCCTGAAGAAAAGGTGGCAACCCTAATCCAGACAGTAATGTCGGGATCCGTCCCGGCTGTGGCGTCTCCGTATATCGCTACAGCTCGCGGTATACTGAGCTTTGGGTGACGGGAGGACGCTAGTTTGTGTCCTCCCGTTACCCTTAGGAGAACTATGGGGAAAAACACTGACCCCATAGTTCTCCTTTAATACCTTTTTTTAATCATTTAAAACATTTTTTTTTTGCATATACCTACTGCTTGCTAGCAGTAGATATATGCAAAAACAAATGGAAGGTTTAAATGTTGTTTTTAAATGTTTTATTTTCTGAAAAATAAAATGTTGTTGCATGATATTCGCACAACACAACATTCCATTAAAACATTTTTTTACACAAAAGCACAATATAAATACTCATTTTGTGTAAAATTTAAAAAATTAGGTTGTGCCACGTAAATAGATACCCAACATGCCAAACTTAATTTGTGTGCGTGTGAAACGGCAAAAATCTATGGTACCCCAAATTGGTCATATGCTACAATTTAAAAGCCTGTACAGGTCATCAGTTTAGATGTAACTGTAAATATTGGCCCTAGAATTATTGCTCTTACACTGAAGTACCTGGCGATACCAAACATGTGTGGCGCAATTATTGTTTTCATACATAGGAGCACCCCACATGTCTTTGCGTTAGTATGTACATGTACGTGGGGATGGGGTATTTAAAAAAATTGTGTTTTTATATGTAACTTCTTTTTTCTACTTAACTTCACTGCTATCACATAGGGGGACTCACAAGCCCCCAATCTTATAGCACTTTAGAGATGACAGTTGCTCTTTGCAGTTCACTAAAGCTGATAAAGCATATATAGTGTTTGATCAGCTTTTTCCCCAGGCCTCTCTAGCTCTGTCAGCTCAGAAACCGGAAGTGATAAAATCATCATTGCTTCTGGTTTCATTCAGCGGGGAGGAGATCAACAAACGAAAGTCTGTTGTTCTCTCCGCCACCCACGATGCTGGTCCTGGGCATGCAGGAGGGGCAGCGGAGGCAGGGAGCACGGTGGGAAGGCACACGCTTATTGGCCCGTAAGACCAATCAGGCAGTGCCCAAATTGCTTCCCGACCCAACCCGACCCAATGGACAACCACTTTCAGTCTACTGGTGCTTAGATTGTTGTCTGGCTGCTTAAAAACCTCTGCACAGGGTGAGGCTGAGAGTGTGATATGTCATATTCTAACGGCAGTAGTGGGATTTGAGACTTCTGCTGTCACACCTCCCAGTGACTCTCTTTGTGGCACCTGACAGTGTCAACTGTGATAATACTGTCGTTGATCTTAACATAACATAGCCTAAATCAAGACAAGTAGCAGGGAAACTGTCAATATAGTCAGTACACTACAAGGGCCAGTGCTGTGGATATAGATTGTCAGGGAAAAGGGGGCAATAGAGAAGAGTTATAGTACCTTGTAATGAGCCTGGGCTTGGTGCGAACTCTGATCACCTGAGTTTGCCCAAGTCCACTCAAAATTATGACCACTACTCCCCTCCTGGCGCAGTCCATGGCAGAAGTTTCAGAGGGGGCATTCACCGTCCCTTTGTGACGTATAGCTGCAGAGTAGGGAATGTGCCTGCCACAACTGAATGGGCTGGGAGGGGGGTGAAGGTCACAGTTTTGAGCGGGTTTGGGCAAACTCAGACCAACTACTGTAGTCCAGGTTCATCACTAGTAGTAACAGCTATAATAAACTTCAGGATATTTTATCTGATTACATAATTGTTAGTGTGCCGTCAAACATTTACATTGCAACCCTAATATAAAACTTCTTTAAACTGTATTTCTACAGAACTATAAACCTCAGTTGTCTTGTCAGGTTTTTAATAGGGAGACCTTTTCTTTCTAGTTTGACTATTTTAGATGTGGGGATGCACTGGCGGTCCCAGCATGCATTTTGGATTGCTGGGCCTCCATTGCATCCCTGCACCTTTTGAGGCGGAGTAGGCCACCTCCAGGTACACCTGCATTTAATTTATCGACTGCATTAATATGCTCCCACATGGAGACTCCTATACATAGAGTTAAGACCACACTTCACAGAGGTGCATTGACGGGGCAGTGTGGCTTCTACATATTTTTGGCCAAAGGTTTGTGCAACTAAAACTATTTAACACATACTGTTGGCGGGGTAATTTGTTTTGTTGCAGGCTAGCTGGCAGGTGTGCTGGGAATATCTTTGCGTTTGTATTATTTAAATAGGGAGACACAGATTTTTTTACAGCCTCAGGTGCACTGCATTAGGCAAACAGGATTAATTTCAGAGTGGATGGGCTGTAGCAGAAATACTGAGGACAATAAATGTACACTGATAAGACAGCTAAACAAATGCTCTCTAGAGTTGGTCATGGTCAGTCTTGACCTCTCCAACCCTTAGGGCCCGTTCACACTATAGCATTGCACTAAGCACACACTTTCAAGTGTTTAGTGCACTCTACTGCACAGTGCACCTAGCAAAAAAAGCCAAACAAACCAAGTAGTGCATGCACTACTTATTTTCACTGCACTGCAACGTAACAGAGTATTGCGGTTCCTGCAGCACACAGCTACCCAGAGGTGTGTTGTGGTGCCATTTAAATGAATGTCAATAGAAGACACCTAGTGCACAGTACTGTGCAATTGGATGCAGTAAAGGCACGGTAATGTGTGCTTAGGCAATGCTATAGTGTTATGGGGCCCTTAATGATACACTACTGGATCTGCTTTATCTTCACATGCACACAGGTTTTCAATGTTTACTTTGCCTCAACAGCCTTTCTGACGTGGCCCCCCTCCCATCCCTAGGCCAAATAGAAGACGTAGGAGTGACACTAAGTTTACTGGAGCTTATAGATAAAAGAAGAATTATTTTATATCATAAAATAATAGAGAACCTCATCGCAAATGTTGATTTCTTGGCAGGACTGTGTACCATTTCCTTTGTACCCTGGAAGACAGTTGCAAGCAACCTGCAAAAAGAGAAAGAGTTTCAATGATCAAAACAGAAAAAGCTGCCATATGTGTATTATACACCATCTTTATACATAGGCCTTTCATAAATACTGGAAGACTTGTCTATACTTTGAACAACCTCCATATTTGAGTAAGGAGTATCAGCAAACAATGCCAGGCCTGGAATACATTTTACTCTACTGTACATGCTGCATATTTGCCAGGCTCAGAAGAATTTAAGTGTCCTCCAGTTCTCAGCCTAAAGCCATGAGCAAACATGTTCAGTTTGGTCCCCATAAGAAATACAATACCTTTATGCTGAAGTCATAGGGCTAAATTCCCCTACAAATACATTCCTCTATGTTTTTTCTATTGATTATAATATGAACATCCACTTTTGTGCTGAAAGACGATACTGTCTTAAAGAGTATATATATTCATCAGCACTTACCTACCGTATGCAGAGGCCTCACTACATTAAATAATAATCTACCTCATTAGTGGTTTCAATTGCAGCACCTCCCAAAAAAGGGCAACCTATCCAAACTGGCAAACAGCCCTGTTGCTGTTATATTCTGACTTGTCAAAATTCAACTAAGCCCTAAATTTCATCTCCAACCACTCTCTCTGGCCACTGATGTCTGCAGAGGGCAGTGACATGTAACGCCATAGAAAGGGCCAGGTTATCGATATCATGGGGGGCTGTGACTGACAGCCTGACTTTACCTTTTCTATCTTGCAGCAGAGATAAGATGGTGGCACCCAATAGTGGAATAACTGACTCTTGGAGAACAGGCTAAAGCAGAGTTTATGTTCACAGATTATGTACCAGTGATTTGTTAGGAGTGGAATATTTCATATTCATTGCTTTCTATAAACATTGGCAAATAAAGGAACTGCTGTAGTTAATTTCATAGTTAATATAACTCATTTTGGAAAAACCTCCACCCACTTGTGCTCCTTCTGCACTCTCAAGATGCCCCTACACACTGTGTTTCATATATTTACCGATTTCTCATACCTCTTATGGGCCTCAATAAATGGGGAAAAGACTTATACTACACTATCTGATAAAGAAAGGAAGAAAATACTGAAACTATCTCATGCCTCCTCCCTAGATCTAAGACAACAGAAATGAACTATATGCTCTTGTGGTAATATGTTCCATTTAGAGTCTACTGAATCAGTCCATCAGTACCAGCCAATTGTTGGAGAGGATGTCAATCCACACATTTGGTGGTACTGCCTGAATATACAGACATACTAGATGGAAATCCCTTTACCTACTTGATCAGTGGCATCATCATATTTTAGAAACCACTGGTGTTGCCTTTTATATGCCTGTACTCTCTCTTTCTCTACTCAACACTACAAAAACTCTGGTCCCACAACTCCTCAATGTTGCCAAAGAACGAATACTAGACTTTGGAGAATGGACAAACGCCCATTGATCTCTAAGTGGTTTCGTAAAATCGACCACATTCCCCATATATAAGAGCGCTTATACAGTTATAACGACACTTTTTTGACAAATATTACCAAAGGTGGGCTGGTTGGCTCGAATACAAACATTCCCCTACTTATGTTTTCCACATGTGTTTCAGGCCTCCCACCCATTCTACCCTGGACCTGGATAATAATGCAAACTGAGCCATGAACATTCCCTGGAAATACTATAATGAAATCTCCTATCCACATGCTCTTGTTAACCCTACTGGCCTCTCTCATCTCAGCTCAGCTAAACTAGACCATGATGGAATTCCTATTAATCATAAAATGTATAATTTTTCTCACTGGGCTATCTATCCCTCCCCTACCACCCTTTACCATTCTCCAAAGTGTGTCCTGTATGCATGCCAACCCCATCCTAACATACTCCTGTTCTTTGATCCTTGATATAAACGTACAGTGGTCTGGTTTTCTGACTGTGAACAGTATACATTTTTTCTGTATATCTCATACTCGAAACAATAAAAAGAAAACAAATAAAAAAATGTAACTCACTTTGTTTGGTCCAGTTTTTGTGCATTCTGCTTTTGGATGACAACCACCATTATTTTCCAAACATGCATCAATCTCTGTTCAGAAATCAAAAAATACATATAGATGGATACAAAATCAAGATTTTCCCTCACTTCCTCTATGGGTAAAAACAGTTTCACAGAATAGGAAATGATCAATCAGGGCCCCTACTGTGATGCCTGTTAGCACACAAGCATCCTCATCCATGCACCTGCAGCAACATAGGATGACTATACATGTAGTAGCAAGACAAGTATATGAAACATATTCCATAAACATTTTTCTGGTGATATTCCACTGAAAATAAAGTAAATTAAATATTTCAAACAAAAGTGTCTGTATTGTCCACAACAAATTGTTGTATATGTGGAATCTGGGCTCCGGCAGTCTAAGGTCCTGTAAGTCAGCACGGCTAATACACTTTATTAGACTTGAAGATGCAGAGAGACATACCGCAGCTGGAGCCCGGGGGAGAAGAGGCTGCTGGGATCAGTCTCAGTTTGGGTGAGTATCTCTTTATTTTTGCTCCCTAGAAAAAATGAGCAGTTAACCCTTACAGTGCAGGCGTACCTCCACTGTAAGTGTTAACTTTTAAAATTCCTGGAGATCTGCTTTGAAGTAGAGCCATCTAGTTTTAGAAGATTTTTAGGTGTAAAAGCTAGACCCTCACTGCCTTTTCAGGGTTCCTCTGTGTTTGAGAACTTCTTTCAGTTTCCTGTTTTCCTTATGTGCGCAATCTTGGTGGCCTCTCCTGGGTTTTCTCAATTCAGCAAGTTGTTAAACAGAAGCTGATATACTGAATAAATACTAGACTTGCAGGAGAGAGAACAGCAACTAATGTATTTCCATCTGGTCTACAGACTGGTAAATCAACATTTAGGAAGGCAATTTTGACCTTTCTATTTTGAATAGATCTTTAGAATAGATTAATAGACATTAATCCTCACCAAAACAGATGATTCCATCTCCACTGTAGCCATCAATGCAGGTGCAGCGTGCTTGTCCTAATGGAGCCTTAGTGCAATTTGCATAAACAGAACATCCACCATTGTTAGCAGCGCAGACATCAATCTCTGAATAGTATAAAATGATCACAATGAGAAACAGTCATTGTACAACTTGTATAACTCTTGCAGTTTTTACACATCATTGTATTGTATAGACAGATGCTTTTGATCTTAAACACTAAACTTCTCTATATACATGTTCTCTCTCTAATTTGAACTTGGTGACTGGCACACCATAGACCATTGCTCTTGTAACCCCCTGGCGGATAGTCCAAGCCATCCTTTGTGAACAAATTATGTTTATAGGTGTGTGCACAAAAGTACAGACACACACATGCCTGTATATATATATATACACACACACACAATATATGTATCATACTGTACATACACAGACCATGGCTTTTGTGTGAGGTGTATGTAATTGGCAAGGGCTGCTGTGCTCTGTATTGCTGAGCCAGTCTCAGAGAGAGATCTTCGTGATGTCTCCGCCAGCTCAGTGACTAAAAACACAGCGGCCACCTCTGTGGCTTTGATGTTCCGCTTGCGGTGATTAGGGTGAGCCAAGGCACACCCAGCACAACCCTTGCATACCTGAGAGAAATCCAGAAAAGAGAACAACTTTTCTATCCGAATTAAACTTTTTTGTGTAAACAGCATTTAAAAAAAAGTTATGCTGTGTGAATGAGAAACGTGTAGCAAATATAAAATAGGCGTTATTCCAATTTGGCTGCAAAATTGGAAGTACTCTTTAGCGATACGTATAACCAAAACCAGTTTTATAGAACATAAAAAGTCTAAAATGGGTTTAGGTGCTCTTTACAATTAAAGTATCACAGTATTGGGGCTTTTTTTCCAGGGTATTGCTGTCTCCCATGTAAATTCATTATGATCAGCACAACTCTTTTTGATTGTAAACTCTCACGGGCATGACCCCCCTAACCCTCGTGTCTTGAATTGCATCATAACTGTACTGTTCCCCTTTAATTTGTACAGCATTCGGCAAACTGTTGGCGCTATATAAATCCTGTATTATAATAATAATACAATTATGGTTGCCTGCAAGAGCTTGCTCTATTCTCCACTCGGAGAGCACGGATATCACTCATATTCAGAAAAGACAGGCTAGCAAGGTTTTTTTAATCATAAAAAATTGATTTTCGTCATCTCTAGTAATACACTAAAAGCTTTGATATGAAAAATACTCTAATTTTTACCTGGCTATTGTTAAGCCCCCTCACCTATATGTACTTGTCCCCAGTCATTCAGATTCTCTAATGTTAAAGGAGAACTATGGGGTAAGTGTTTTTCCCCTTAGTTCTCCTCTGTGTCACGGGAGGACATAAACTAGCGTCCTCATGTGACCCAACGCTCAGTATATAGCGAGCTACAGCTCGTAATATACTGAGACCGCCGCAGCCGGGACGGATCCCGACATTACTGTCAAGATCCACCCAGCTGCGTGATTGACAGCTGAGGCAGAGCCAGCTGTACCCGCCCCCTCCCCTGTCCGTTCCGCCAGTCAGCGCTGGAGGGTCGGACAGGGGATGGGGGGAATCCCTGCAGGGAGCCGTGAGTGACAGTCACGGCTCTCTGCAGGGACAGGATCGAGAAGTGAGCGAATGACGGTATGTGTTCGATCACTTCCCGATCTATTGAACCAAAGTGTGACAGTTTCATTGTCACACGTTGGCTAGAACTATGAGGTTGAGTGAAAATCACTCACCTCATAGTTCTTCTTTAAATGTTTGTACAAACCCTCACATTAGGCCCAACTCACAAAAATTTAAAGTGTATCTAAACCAAAACAAAATATTCAATAAATTGCAGCTTACCAGTCCTCAGATAAGGTGGAAGCATTTTTTTCTTTTCTTAAGGCTCTAGCACACTTTCTATCTGTCCATGTCGACTCTCACTTCTCCATCGTATCCATGGAGGGAGCCATGGTTGCCACATAGGCTAGACTTCAAACATGCCTCGCTTTATTCGTCTCACATGGTGGTTGATAGAACTAGCAGTTTACAAATGAAGGATAGCACTGTTTATGCTGTCTTTGCAGCTCATATGAAGTGATTTAGGGGGTAAAAGCCCTTTAAGTTGAAGTATCACCTAAACAGTGCCTGGCAACCAGTGACATGCACTAGAATTGTTGCAAGGGTAACATAAGGTAAGGTGAGCAGAGGAGGTCTCTCCATCATGGGCTAGCGCTAGCAGACAGACAAGATTTGAGTGCACGCAGTGCTAGGTCATACGTCATACGTCCCCGTCGAAGATGGCGTGGGGTGTCATATTGCTCTCTGTGAGAAGGGCAGGGAAACAGGGCTATTACCCCTGCTAAGAAGATGTCTTAGGAATCATGTGTAAGTGTTGACATGGGTCTTTCCAGGGAGAAAAACTATCTGTAACATATACAAAGCATATGTGCCTTCGGATGTGTCTGTAAAGTAACAGCTGCCTCTGACGTAGTCTTGCTGTTTCACCCTGTCAAAAGCGGGAACTCTGGAGAGCCCCCATGTAAATGGATAATGGTGACACCATATTGTCTACCTAAAGCCCATTATAAAGAACATTGCATTTCTGGAAAGATCAATTGTTATTTTCTGCAATAGCTTAAGATGTACTTAGCCAGGAAAAAGAAAAGCTGCAATATATTATATTTGTGTTTTAGGGTCTAGCTGCCCTTTAACACCAGCCTAAGGCACTCTATTTTCAGCCATTTGACTGTAAGTTTTAAGTTATAACTGTTATATTATATATTAACTGTTATATTTGTTATAATACCCCTAACAGTTGACCATGGAATATTTAGTCGCAAGGAATTTCACGGAACACCTGAATCCAATGATGTGGAGGAGTGTCCCAATACTTTTGGTAATATAGTGTATGTTTCTCCTCTGTACTATTCTCTACCTATGTAAAAAAAGAGCATAGTTCCAATTCTTTCATGCAACATGCAACACATATGTTACCAGGGAATTCCAGCTTATATTATGGTGTTTTCAAACAACACAAATGACCAAAGTTACCACTTAGATTGAAGGCTGCAGGGACTGCACTTCTCTACTGCTGCGTTTCCCTCTCACATGCAAGAGGAATTTGCCCAGATGAGGGCTCAGTTACAACAAGATGCATTCTAAAGAATGTGTACACAATTTGAAATCATAGCAACACATTATGCTGATATTAATAAAAGTGTTGTTTCAACTACAGTAACATATAGGACAGAGGCCCATACATCCATCCCATACCTGTACAATGTGTGCCATTTCCTGTATATCCTGCAAGGCAGAAGCATTTTCCGGTGGTGTTTTTAGGTCCTGGAATACAACTGAAAAGAATGAAACTGTAAAGAATCTGTTCCTCTCAATGTAATTAAACATAAAATCTGGTGAAAACAAAATGAGTTATCTTAAGGAAATCTGAAGGCTGCCAATGTTGACCTGTATTTGGAAGTTCTATACATTCTGAGCCAGTGACCTGGAATAATCTTGCAGCAAATGAAGCGTCAGGCCGGTGATTTAGAAAATGAAGTCATAAAATCAGCATCATATCCAGGCAACTAGTATGGTCAGAACACGTCACCATTGGCAGTCTTTAGTTTCCCCTATGCTCTGACAGTGTTCCAGGGCAGCCATTTATGGAAATTGCATAGAAGCTAAGTATATTGCACTTTGGGTATAATGTGTCCTAAAGAAAATTCTCTGTGTGCTTTCTACATATCAACCAATCAGATTCTTTAATTTTCTACCTGCACTACATATAAAAGGAAGTTTAAAAAAGAACTCTGGGAAAAAAATGTTCTTAACTTTTTGCAGTGGGGATATTTCCACTCTGCGAGGTTTAAGTACTCTTTTTTGTCTAGGGTGTAAAAAAACAAAGTTATACTCACCTGAACCTCACAGCCGGCTGGCTGTTAGAGCACTCCCTGCAGCATGTTTCATCCTCTGTGCAGCGATAAAATGTCCCTCACGCCCAATACACTGCATTAGACATGATGACTCACTGGCCCTTAGACCGCCAGTACAGAGGGGGAGAGAGGCTCCAGGGACTAGCCTAACAGCCAGCCGCCTCCGAGGATTGGGTGAGCATAACATTGGTATTTTTTCTCACAGGGAGGTCACTGTTATACGGTCTAAATGTATTATTTCATTAAAAGGTGTCACTTACTTGGCATTGAGGCTGCAGGTGCCATTGCATAAATCATTGTTAATATCTAAAAAAAATAAAATGTATATTTTTAAACTAAATTACATTCATAACCAATAGTGCAGACGGGTCATCTAACACAGTAGAAGAAAATACTAAAAGAATGAGAGTTGTGAGGTCGTAGCCAGTTCTCTATCCACGTACACACCACCTCATCTATGCCCATAGCCCTCAGCTTGTGTAGCTTGTGTAGCTTAAACGCTCAAAAAGTGTCTGTGATCACTGTAGGATATCATAAATAGGACACATTGTGACAAAACACACCTTAAAGTAACACTAAACTCTGGAGTTTAAAAATGTATTAAATTCATCTCTGAATTCATTCTGACACTGTCCTTCCTTCTGGAGGGTGTTTACTTTTGTTCCCCATGGTCCCTGTCTGTGTTGTAAAGTAGTCATTACTCCTGTGATGGACTACAATATCACATTTTGTTTAATAATTTGTATTGAGATTGTAGTCCATCATGGGGGCGTGCTTGGAGTAATGGCTACTTTACATGAAGGGGATTTATATTCTTTGTAGTTATGGAGGAGTATATTTGAATGAAAGTTTTTGTGGCAATAGGATTGAGAGGTGAGCGAACCCGGTATGTGCTCGCTCACCTCCCGATCTACTGAGCCGACCTGTGACAGTCTCATTGTCACAGGTCGGCTAAAACTATGAGGTGAGTGGAAATCACTCATCTCATAGTTCTCCTTTAAGTAATAGATGGAGATGAAACCTGGAAGTTGCATGGGTCTATGCCACATTGACTTTAGCTACATAGTAGAATTTAGAACTGCATGAAGAGAAATAGTTTGAATATGCGTGAATCTTCTTTAACAAAGGCCTGTGATTTGTGTATATATCCTACATACAGTTACATGATTATTTAGCACTGGGCCAAATAGCACACATGTATAAGCAGAGTAGGTACCTATGTCACAGACAGAACCAGTCCAGCCTTTATCACACTGACACAATCCATCCCCATGGAGTCCATCGTTACATTTTCCATGAATGCAATCACAGTCTGTAAAAAAAAAAAAGATACAGTATAAATAATAAAAATATGTAATAAAAATCTGCAAGATATGCTAAATATTTTGTAACTTTTTTGGGGATACAGTCATTGTGGGCGATAATGTAGTCTAAATTATGTTCACTTTCAAAAAAAAAATCAGAGCTAGAGCCAAAAACCCTTTTAAAGTAAAAAAAAAACAGAAAGAAACACTTGCAAATTTAAGAATATTAAGGATTTTACTGTTTGGCAATTCCAGTATTACAAATCGTTAGGCAAACTGTCTGTATTACAGGCAATTAGGGTCTTATGTTATATCACATGAGACCCAAATTGCCTATAATTACAGAAAGTTTGCTTTCTGGGGGGTGAAACAAGTGTTCTGATTGTTGGTAGACAACCACTTTGGACACTCGGCTAAAGGAAAAATGCAAAGCCCAGGCCTAGCCATGCACAGTTCCTGCCCTTGTTCTGACACAATTGTCTGTTTACAATTGCAATTAGGTCAACTCATCCTAAAATCAAGGGAATCATTTGGTCTTTTTTTTAACCTCTTATCTGTCACCCTGAATGATGTAAAAATCTCTCTAGATTCCTCTCATTTGCCAAAGACCTGACCCAGTCCTCTTTGTATAATTACCAGGTGACCTGCATTTCGTAAGACAGTTCTGATATGGAGCTATGAGTAAAATGCAGGAATTGCATGATTCCCAGCAGTTAACCTTTGCAGTGTGAGGTACCCCCACCGTAGGGCAGGGCCATGGTCTCGTTCACACCTAGGCGTATTGCATATGCGCGACCGTCGCGCGTTTTTTTACCGCAATGCGCGGTAAAAAAGTTGCGCGACCGTCACGCGTTTCCGAAGGCTACTTGGCTGTATCCCAATGGAAACGCGCAACAAAACGGCCCAAAGTAGTACCTGTACCTTTTCAGGCGTGGGCCGTTTTGTAGCGCGTTAGGGACAGGCGGAAATACGCCAAGGTGGGAACGAGACCTTTGAATACAATGGGATTTATATTTTTGAGCGTTTTGTAGAGCGTTCGTCGAGCGTAGAACGCGCTACAAAACGTTCAGGTGTGAACGAGGGCTTACAGCATCTGCTAAGTCCAGGAACACCTGCTGTGCTGAGCAATAGACATGTGTGATTCCTTTTGTTACGATTTTCGGAAATTTGGACATTCGGATGCATCCGAATTTCCAAATGAAAGGATTACGAATCCGAACGTATCCAAATTTTCCGATAATGAAATTCGAAGGCATGCAAATTACTTTCCAAATGTCACTCTGAAGGAACTTTTGTTGCAGAACGTTAAAATAAAATAAACATAGTCAGCATTGAACCTCTTTACCACAATCCTGGCCGGTGGTTGTGGGGGTCTGTGGGCAGGGGGGCGTATCTGAATCTGGCCGCCCCCTTTCATAAAGTCCCAAATACTATTTGGGAGCAAAGCAATCATAATGACCCCATGCTTTTTTTTTCTTGTTTCTGTGGACTGTCAAAAAAGTTAAAAAGAAAAATGTCCCTTTTTTTTCTAATGCCGATTTGCTACATGGAAAATTTGTTGGTAATTATCTATTGCATCTGAAAGTAATGAAAATTTTGGATTCGGACGAATCCAAATAATGAAACAAACTGACTTTTGGACCTAAATCTCTAAAAAGGAAATAACGAAAAATTTGAAACAAAAGTAAACAATTTTTTTGCCGGCACACATGTCTACTGAGCAACTGTGCTGTTAAAACACAGCTGGTCGCTCACTCATGCACAGCAGCCACTTAGAAGATGCCTCTGATGTCACTGCCCCTCATCCAATTACAAAATGCCTAGTATTCATTGAGAAAAACACTAGGCATCCTCTGAATGGGGACCTGGTGCGTTTTAACAGCACAAGTCGCTGAGCACAGCGGCTGTACAGGACCCAGATGACACTGTGATACACTGTAGCAGCTGTGGCTACTACAGTGTATTACATAACCCTTGTGGCCCTGCCAGGGATGATCGCATAGTTCGCACGATTAACGCAGTACTGCACATTGTGGAATGGTCGAGGACATTTTGGGTGGGAGATGCGTTTGGAATGCTATTCAAATAAATGGCAACACAATGCACCTCTGGCACTGTTAATGCATGGTATGTGCATTTCGCGGTACCATGCATTAACCGCACAGAAGCGTGCGATTAACACTCAGGCTTGGTGTGAATGGACCCTTGGACAGTTTGGAATTGACAGTAAGTGCAAGAGGGGGACAGCAGCAGGGCAAAAAGACTGTATGTTCTAAATACACCCTCTGTACTTTGATGATGTTTTTTCGGGCATGTGTAGTAGTGTGCACAACTTGCTAAAGCCTTTTTATGGCAAAAACTGTTTTGTTTTGTATACAGCGGGGAAGAGTAAAAGCCTCTCATGTTTTTTTATTGCTGTTTATGTCCCTATTCTGCAATGGAGATGCAAGTAAAAACGTATTTTAGTCAAGTCAGTAAAATAACATTGATTTGTATTGTTCCATGCGGCACCCTGTCACAGTAAAAAATGCACCCCATATTTTGGATGTCATCTAGACTGGAAACAAGAGAAAATATCCTCAGTAGAGTCACAAAAAGAAAAAAGAAACAGTATGTCGCCTATTAAAGATCTTCATAAAAAGTAAGATCTGTCATGTATTTTTTTAAAGTATGAATATAGTTAAAATCACCTGCTTTGCAGTCAGCGCCGTATCTTCCAGGTTCACAGGTTTCACACGCAGTTCCATGAAAACCCTCTTTACAGATACATTCTCCAGTGCCCGTAATGCTATCTTGGCACTTTCCATTATTAGAGCAGGAATTGTTCAGACCTCCTGAACACAATATACACTGATGTCCATAATATCCTGTACAGCACTGTGGAGTCTGGAAAGAAAAATTAAGTGTTTACCTAAAGATTTGGTATTGTAGCACCATATTAAGCCATGATAGGGTCAGAGGAAGGTATAACTGTAAATGTCTCAGCAGCCTGCTGCCCATTGCCTCCAATTAAAGTGCAATTCACAGGAAATTTTGTTGCAGATCATTCAGGGCATACCCTTACCCTAATGGTACTCCACAAAAAACAGTTTGAGAAACACTAATCTAGAAGAACTGTGAATGAGAACATGGTAATCAATCCAAGGTTTGTTATGGGTGGTCAACAATCCAGGTGTCAGAGTTTTTTTTTACAGCCGCCTAACAAATATGAATTGTAGGTCTCTGGAACCAGTAATATCCACCCTTATGACTTCTATGATTTATTTGCATTTTGGAGGGTAACTCCACCCAGACACTCCCACATCTAGTTTATTCAGGTATTTGATTATCCTAGGGCATGAAGAATCACTAGCGGGACTGTGCACCATAATTTGTTTCAGTTGCAACAACCAGGTAAAACCACAGATAGAGAGATCCTTGTGGGGGGCAGAGACTGATTGGTCCAGTATTTGTTATAAAGCTCTAGAATATAGAATATGGTGGTGTTATGTAAATGTGTAAAATTAATGAATACATATAAATATGTCTTAATACATGAGTACTTCAAAAAGGTTCATAGACCTTTAAGGGTAGTTGGAGATGCATTCTAACCAGTAACACTTACTACTAAGTATAACAATGACAAGTAGGACAGGTTTTCAGGTGGCTAGCTTGCAGAGATGTATAGGTCCCACATGCATGAGATCCAGCCAGTCTATTGGTAACTTAAAGAGACTCTGCCATAGGAGGAAGGGGAGGACAACTGCTACAAATGTAAAGGGAAGGGACCTGTACATATCTGCAGCACCCACCATAACCTTCCTGTAATGGCAGAATACTGGGCTGCTCTGACAGGCAGAGTTCCAAGACTTATGAGTAATGATGAAGCTTGCAGCTAAGCTCTGCTTCCATGCATTCCTATCGAGCTATCACTATGATGGCAACTTCAATGGCCAGTAAAAATATGTAACATGCAGGAAGGGGTAGGAAAGTTTTATCATTATCTAGCCTGTTGCAGGTACAAACTGAACTTAAACCTACAAGTAATGTGAGTCAAAGTAATGTGTGACTGTAATAATTAAAGCATTTTGCTGAATATACAATCTTAGACTTAGTTCTCATACTGAAAGCAATGTACTTACAACTTTTGTAAAGATACATTTGTATCTGCAACCTTGAACCTCCTTGTTCCTTCTTTTGTAGAGACATTTTTCTGTGCCCGGAGGTTCCTGCATGGGAAACATATACTGTTAATTCCTTCTACAGTGTACATTTTTTAGTTCCTTTATCACAAAAATGCTAATCCTCACTATATGTGTATAAAGCATGTCACACATAGGGTAGAAATTACTGCACACTTTCTGCATCCTAACCATTATTATCATGCAGCGGCCATATCACCATGTAATACCAGGAAATAGTAGAACAGGAAATTTTCTTAAATCTTCTTTTCATAAAATATATTTTAGACAGAACTCCATTCAGACCGTTAAATACACAGTTGAAATGCATCTGACATATATTTGTATTACCTTCTCAATGATTTATACTTCATTTTCCACACTGTACAGCCATGTTGGTGACATGCATAGGTCTCGATTAAGCAACTTACCTCAGCATTATTATCTCTATCCTATGAGCATTAGCTGACCTAAGAAGCAGCAATACCAAGCCAAGAAGCAGCAGAGTGAACATACTGACTAGCAAGGATATGTGTATCATAGGACTGAATATAAAGAATTACAAATCCTTTGGCAGGTAAAACAGCAAATATATATGTAGCTGCTTACTTGGAGATCCATTTTAAGGGGACCTAATGTCCAAGTATTGCTGCTAGCATTCTGGATCCTCTCTGGTG
This sequence comes from Nanorana parkeri, assembly GCF_000935625.1. NCBI lineage: Eukaryota > Metazoa > Chordata > Amphibia > Anura > Dicroglossidae > Nanorana > Nanorana parkeri. The sequence continues at coordinate 482,520 of NW_017306847.1, read as the reverse complement.
GTCAAATCTAAGTAATATTGTTGTGCACACACATTTGGGCACTTCATAATATCCAAAGAAGAAAAGTTTTTGTAATGCACACACAGGCATTAATGTTATAGATATTAGCTTCTAATTAAGTGGTACTCCAACTCCAAATGCTAACAAAGTGCCCAACCACTCCTGGACCCAAAAGGGTTAATTATCTGTTCTACATCCAAATAGATGTCCACTGCTACAGTATTCCAGACATGAGCCATGAGTAGTTATCAACATTTATCAATAAAGTCCACAGTCCAAAACTGATACCTGTAATAAATAAATAAATATGGGCTCTTACTGTTCTATCCACAGATCTCCAATGCAGTATATAAAAGTATCTGGGTTGATCATACCAATGGGGAAAGTTTTGTTGTGACAAAGCATGACACATTATAATATGTTGTTTATACATACTGTGCTGCCACATTGTGCTCAGTATACTCTATATATACAGGAAATTATTATGTCTGAACATGCTTTTTAAATGGATATACTTTATAGGAAATGCCATTGACAATTAAAGTGACACTAAACTCAGGAGTTAAACCCTGAAATTGCATTCAAGTACCTTAAGCCCTCATTCACACAGGAATTGGCCCTCACCTACAGCTCCGTGCAGGGCCGTACAAAACAGCTCCCGGGAAGGACAGGTGCTACGTGTGATTAGTACGCAGCCCCCGTCCTTGTCTATGGGACTACGCGGCCATACGCCCCCCTATGCTCACCTCAAGTGCAGGTCCGTAGGGGGGCGTGTTTCCTGGCTCGGACGCAGACAGGATTCATCCTGTCAGCGTACGAGTGCGCTCACCTGCACGGATGTGCAGGACGGTGAGCGTAGGGGGGTGTATGGGCGTGTAGTCCCATAGAGGACAGGGACTGCGTACTAATCAAACGCAGCACCTGTTCTTCCCGGGAGCTGTTCGGTACGGCCATGTACACCGCACATATCTGTACGTGCAGGCCGATTCCTGTGTGAATGAGGGCTAAATATTAACAACAATGCATCTTATTTGTGTATCACTCAGCTATTGATCCTCAAATCATCTCTGAATTCATGCTGGCATTGTCCTTCCTTCTGGAGGGGGGCTACTTTTGTTCCCCATGGGACCTGTGTGTTGTAAAGTAGCCACCGCTCCAAGCTCGCTTCCGTTATGGACTACAATCTCAATACAAATTAGTAAACTAAACGTGAGATTGTAGTCCATCACAGGAGTGACAGTAGCCACCCTCCAGAAGGAAGGACAGTGTCAACACCAATTCAGAGATGATTTGAGGATCTACAGCTGAGTGATACACAAATAAGATACATTTTTGTTCATAGTTAAGGTACTTGAATGTAGTTTTGAGATGTAACTCCTGAGTTTCGTGTCACTTTAATGAAAGGTTATGTTTTAAGGTAATACAGTAAACATCCAGCCAGACACTTCTATTTTTTTTATTTAAAAAGAGCGGAGAAGGCCCAGAACCTCTGTTAGATTTTTGTTGCTGTTTGGGTATATTTCCCCTCATTTGTGGTCATTGGGACAGCAAGTCTGCAAAAAAATGCAATAAAAGCACTCCAATATAAGGTTGGAACCTATGTTAGAAATGTATTGCATCTTGTACCCCTAATGTTTAAAGTGGGCAGGGTTTTCATTGTTGCCTGTGTCCTTGTTGAGGTTTCCCTTGACTTCCTGTTTGGTCATTGAGACAGGAAATAAAGGAAAACCTCCCTCCTCCACAAGGCACAGTCAGCAATTAAAACCTAGCGTTCTATCCCTTCCCCACTTTCTCCTAAACTGAAAAAAATCTTCTGGGCTGGAATCTTACTTTAGCAATGTTTACTGACTGATAGTTAAGACATTAAATGACACACTCACCTCAAGATCTGTTCCTTCTGGACACTGTATGCGTTTGCCACAGGCGCTGCATTTTATCTGTAGAACAAAATCAATATGTTTGATTAGAAAAAAATATGTTTTTATATGTCCTTAAAGAGGAACTCCAGGTATTTCAAAAATTAACCCTTGCAGCGGGGCTACCCCCACATTGCAAGGGTTAACTGCTCGTTTTACTCTAGGGAACCAGAATAAAGCAGACTTAATAACCTGATCCTTGGGTTTCTCTTCTTGGCGGCCGGGAGCGGGGGGGCTCCCAGAGTGCCCGGGAGATTTTTTCAATTTTTACATTTTTTTTTTTTACAGCAGCAGAGCCGCCGGACAATAGGAAACTATTGGGCGGAGCCAGCTGTCACTGCTAGCTCCGCACAATCGTTTTCTATTAATTTTTTTTTACTTTTTTCACTCTTTTTTTATGTTCTGCTTGGTGCCTCTGAGGGACCGAGCAGAACTGCCGAGCCAAATGCCGCTCTGCGGCATTCTGCTATTCTCTCACTGCTGTTCGGGATCTTTCAGAATAGCCCGAACAGCAGTGTGAAGCCTGCCGGAGGTTCGGCTCAGCCGATCCAGATGTTGGATCGGCTGAGTCGAACTCCTTCTGCACTTCGGGTCAGCCGAACATGCTGAGCATGTTCGGCTGATCCGAAGCCACACGAAGCAAGCCGATGTACGGCTGATTTCAGCCGATGTATGGCTGAAATCAGCCGTACCAGCCTGAAGTGAATAGCCGAACAGTGTTCGGCTCACTTCACTTCTGATCGGTCATTCACTCGGCTGCCCTCGGCAGCTTTGTGAATAGACCCCTTAGTCCTGCAGTGGGGAGTGCTCGCCTCTATTCCCTTCTGCTCTGGCTGTGGTATGTCCCTCAGCATCCCTGCCCCCCAGGCACAATATTTAAAGGAATTTTCAATTTTTACTGTGTCACTTTAAGCAATTTTAAAATCACTGCTCCTTTAAAAACTTTATTTTTTAAAAGTGTTTTTTTCATTGATGCACATCCCCCAGGTCAGTACCCGAATCCCCATACCCTTTTTATGGCCAATAACTTGCATATAAGCCTTGAAAATGGGGACATTTGATTTTCAGAGTTCTGGTCCCATAGACTTGCATTGAGTTCGAGGTTCGAGTTAGAACTTTTTCCATGTTCGAAAGTTCGAACTTGAACCGAACTCGGGTGTGTTCGGCCCATCACTAGTATTCTCCTGTGAACCTGACCATATTTAGACAGATTATCAGAAAGTAAGCTCTAAAGCAACCTATCTTGGTGTTTTGGACAGCTAAAGAATGAAATCAATTTACCTTGGCAGGTATTTATCCAGTTTATGGGAACATTAGAACTAAAGCAACCTAACTTGGTAGAACTTTGGTCAGCTAATTAGAACTAAATACATTTAACTTGCCAGGTATTTAGCTGGTTTATGAGAATATTAGGATGAAGCAACCTAAACAGGCAGATATTTGGACTGTTCATGAGTATTTTAGGGAAAAGAGGCACACTAGAATGGTGATAGTAGAGTCAATACACTGCTTGATTCCAGGGATGGACCCTCAATAAACCAAGCATTGTTGGTCAGTAAGAAGTTTCTTGAAAGTCTCTCAGGGATCCCAATCTGAGCTTTTTAGGTTGTGGCATTGTTTCAGCAACTGAAAATATCTAGTTTTTACACTTTAGGCCACCTACTGCCAACTTTTATCCTAGGATGTGGCTCACAATCTAACCAGGGTTGAAGACTTCTCCCTAGCATGATGCGCTGAAAAGGACTCCTTCCTGTTAAAGATCCAGTTAATTATAGGCCTATATTACCTTTTTCTCTATTGTTACTGAAATATCACAACGGTTATTCAAGACCTTTAGGACATCAGATATTCCCATGAGCATTCCATTTTTCGTTTCATAAAAGTTGCCATCCAGTGGAATATCATGAACAAATGTCTGTAAAAATAAAGAAGAAAACGGTAACTTGTTTATACCTGTCCCACCGACGTCAGAAGTCAGACTTGCAGAATATTGTGAGTCTTGTGGGACAAATTCCCTTTGCTGGTCACAATGATGGATGGATATCATTTTTAATTTTTTTTAACATTTGGATAAAGAAGGGTTAGCACCCCTGACAAATGTTATTGCTGTCTGTGCCCCCTGTTGGATATTTTCACCCAACTTATTTGTCCTGCTGATCATCGTCAAGAAGATAAAAAGTGAGTGAGTTGTTACCAGAATAGAAACAGAGGGCACATATTCCAATGGGGACACTTGCTATGATGGGGAGGATTTCCCCTCATTTTACAGATATTTAGTTTTATTTGTTGCACATACAGCACAAGAAGTGGAGGGAAATCTCTCCAATGGGACACAGGCAGCAAAAAAGAAACTGGCAGGAGTTTTAACCCTTCTCTATTCTATCCAAAACTAAAACTATTATCTAATGAATATTAAATCGCCAGAATGTTGACTTTCATAGATTTTTGTACTGTACCTGGTTGTACCTTTTGAAAAACATCAGCCAGTCAGATAAGCCCAGCATGCTAGATCTATGCATTCCATTCATTAGGTCTGCAGGCATCAGCTTCTCACCCAGAATGATGTGATACTTTATTGTGCTGTTATCCTAAAATACACAAGCTCAATTTAGCAGTTCAATTATATGAGTGTTTTTAACATGAATGCAGGGATAAAGATGGATACCATATATTAAGTGTAAATTAGGAAATACTGCATGTCAGCAATATACATTTTCATATCCAGGCAGATGAGTTTTAGGCTCTGTGTGTGTTTTCCCAGCATCCCCTTACCTCCTGTTTTGAAAAGCCTGTTGTGTACAGAACTCAGTAGTTCAAGCTGAAATTTAGAGTGAATGAGTCAGAGCAGTGAATCCCCCTAACTGCCCCTTCCTTCAGAAGACTATCAGCATTTTCAAAGATTAAGTATCTGAAAGGAAGCAACTTTTGCCCTGTTTTTTCCGCCCTCTCCCTGCAGCACCCTCAGGCGGCCACCTGACTTGCCTTGCGGTAGCACTGGGCCTGACTTCTGCTCATAATGCTTTGGAATTGCTGTGTTCTGGGTGCATCCTGTAATAAATTCTTATTTGTGAAACAATTAAAAAAAACCTATATGGGGCATTTTTATGAAGCAATGAATGTACCATTCACTAGATACTCACTGCAGGTGAAGCAATCACTGTAATTTAAAAAGAACTACAGGCAAAAGTTTTATTAACCCTTGCAGTGGGGCTACTCCTGCACTGTAAGGGGTAACTGTTAGTTTTTGTCTAAGTGCCTCTCTCCGCCTACAGCATTGGAATGTTGCTCAGTGTCCTCACGTCTATACACAGTGTATAGAATGTACTGATTTACGGGACCTTAGACCACTGCAGCAGAGGGGTAGAGATGCTGGAAAGATCGGTTTAAGAGCAAGCCGTCTCGGAGATTCAAGGTGAGTATAACTTTTTTTTAGCACCTAGACAAAAATGGGCAGTTAACTCTTGCAGTGTGAAGGTAGCCCCACTGGAAGGGTTAATAAAAGTTTTGCCTGGAGTTTCTTCTTTAGATCAAACACACCAGGAAAATTCCCCTTCAGCGCATGTCACATTCAAGGTTTTTAAATATATCCCATAGCGCTCTGGGATTCCTGAGTCCTGGGTACAGCCTGTATTAAATGTTTACTAATATTATTATTATACAGGATTTATAAGTTTGCGCAGCACTTTACAGCACTTTACAATATAAGGAAGATATTACAATCACAATACAATTCAAGACAAGATGGCAAGGAGGGCCCTGCCCCTGATGGCTTACAATCTAAAAGGGAGGGGTGTGTGATACATGAGGAGGTAGCTGTGTGGGGATGAATTGTTTGAGAAAGTGATAGTTCAGTGGTTAGGTTGAGGTGGGATAGGCTTCCCCGAAGAGATGAGTCTAAAGGGATCGCCTAAAGGCAGTCAGAGTGGGAGACAGACGGACAGGTTGGGGTAAAGAGTTCCAGAGGATGGGAGAGACTCTAGTGAAGTCGTGGAGGCATTGGAGGAGTTGACGAGGGAGCTGGAGAGCAGGAGGTCTTTGGAAGAGCGGAGGGAACGTTTAGGGTAATACTTTGAGGCAAGGTTTGAGATATAGCAGGGGGCAGAGTTGTGAATGGCTTTGTAAGTCATTGTTAATATTTAGAATGTTATCCTTTGGAAGCCAGTGCAGGGAGCGGCAAAGGGGGGTTGCAGACACTGAGTGGTTGGTTAGGTGAATGAGTCTAGCAGGAGCAATAATGAATTGTATATAAATAAAATAATGATTGTATATTTAAGGTACAAAAACATTCATAAAACATCCGATAGAAAAGTATAAACTCAAAATACTGCACGTGGCAAACTTTTTCATATTTGTTTCATTGCAGATTTGAATCTGATTATTTGCAGATCTGGTCATTACAGACACTTGGATAGTTAAGACATCAAGTCTCATATGTGCAGTTGCATTAGGATTTCTGTCTCCATGCCGTGGGTAGTGTGTAGCAGTGTGAACAGAGAGAGGGTTTAAACCTTTTACTTCCTTATACAAAATAAACATGTGAAAAATACAAGCAAATCCCAATAAAAAAACATAGTTTAAATGCTTTAATGGTTTATATTTAACATTGATATATGGTTACCATGTTGCTCAATCCAGATTGATTGTAAAACTTCTTTATAGCAGAATTATCAGGAACAAAAATTGTATAGTGCTGTGATGCTTCAATTTCCTGAACGAGGCCTGATTTCTGTAGAAAGGAAGAAATGTTAGACTTGCCTGCCCCGAATACTAGGCTGGCCAAATATATCTGTATGTCTGGTCTCGCAGATGAAGATTATACCTGGTTGGGTTAAAAAAAAAGAAATAATTTAAAGCCACTAGATGGAGCCGAAGAGCATGGGAAAAAAATATACATTTCCTAAGCTCCTCAGCTCCATCTAGTGGCCCTATTGCCAGGGCCGGATTTACTTTCTCTGCCCCAAGGCCAGGTTCTTCAATGCTCCCCCTACCCGCCATGGAGAACGGCAGGCTTGCAGGCTATATACAAGTCATCTCATTGACATTGCCGAGGTCACTTGTACAAAACAAGTGGCGACTTCCACGCTGTACATTTAGCTCTGCTTGACCAAGTAGAGCTAAATGTAGAAAACATCTACCCGCCCTGGCGGCCGAAACTGCATGTCCCGGGCATCGGGAAATAGGAATTCCACACCCCTGTTGCCCCTCTACTCCTTGCTGCCCCAAGGCCGGGCCTTGGTTGGCCTTGTGGGAAATCCGGCACTGCTTAATGCAGTGTGTTCCGACAATTACATTCATTCTGCAGAAAAAAAACATTTGCAGGGTTATTCACTAAAAGGTGAAGAGTTTGGAGAAGGCAGGAGAAGTGAACAATCTGGGACAAAATAGCTGATTTGGGAAAATTCTCCAATTCAGCTCACTGTCCAGTTCAGCTATGTTGTCCTAGATTGTTCACTTCTCCGGCCTTCTCCAAACTCTTCACCCTCTTGTGACTAACCCTGTTGATTTTGCTCTATTAGCACAGGACAAATGTAAATGTCAGTTTTGCAGAATAAATGGGTCTGTAAAACTTTTTAATTAATACACCCAAAAGTGTCCCTGGAAATGTTATTCACATCTGTGTAGACAAATAAATATCGAGTTCATGCTGTGAGGTGAAATTGATACATTGCAGGACAGGACATTGTTGCTTGCATACAGTATGTGACTTTATGTGATACAAACAATAAAAGAACCATTTAGCACAAAAATAGAAACAGAAGACATTCATACAGAAACACAACAGTGTGAATGAATGAAATCAGAATTGTTGATAATAAGGGAAATTGTTTAGCACACAGCAGAGTATTTGGATATATACGACTTTTTGCTTTTTACTGTTTATTTAGTAGAGTCATACCCACTCAAAAGTGAGGTGAGACTATCACTGACTGCTTATTAATATAAAGTGAAAAACGTTAAAAATGCTTTTTATATTCCATTGCATCCTTTCAACTGGTAGGACAGTTATTATGAATAAATTGCAACTATCTCTAATTCTAACAATAGGAGTGGTAGCAATAAGTTAGCATGTCTCACATATCCATGTGAGAAAGAAATAATTCTACCATCTTTTCATCATTTGTTTTCTCTGTCTTCTTTCATGTATATAGATTGTGGGAAACCTGGCCTTACATTTAGCACTTACCTCTCCTACCTATCCAAGAAGACATTGACTTACCTGCATTTCTAGTTTAAATTCTTCCCAAGATGGATTTTGTTCTAATTTTTGTAACAGTCCTGGTTTTCTTGGAGGTATATTTCCTAATGGCGGCATCAAAACCTGAGAAGACAAATCTGTTTCATTATTAGGTCTTAGGCATCAGAGACCATTCATTGAAAAATATTTTAATATGTGCATTGTAAGACCCCTATGAGATGGCATTAAAGATATGTAAAATAGTTTAAAAAAACCTAAGGTTTTTTTTAGAATTCCCCCTACGCACACACACAATAAACACAAACATGCGTCTGCTGCGCCAATGTTCAAAGACGATGAATGTGCCACAAATGATGGGTCTAGGGTCATTATTCACAGTTAACGCTAAATTGAAAGTGTTGCCTATGGACAATTTTGGGGTACTGTAGTTTTTCACAATTTCACGGTTGCACACAATTTTAAAGCGTGAAATGTTTGGTATCTGTTTACTTGGCACCACCTCATCTTTTATATTTATTGGGGGTATTATGCTGTGTTGTAATAAAACTAATTGAAGTGTATTTTTACTGAAAACAGTTGCACCAATATATTGCGACATAAAAATAAAAATTACAACTGACACATTTTTATTTACCAGGGTCTCTGTTTTAAGAAAATATCTTTTCTGGTTTTTTTAGGTAATCTTCAGGCCTAAAATATACATTTTAACATGTGTGGGTGTCACCAAAACAGAAAGGAGCAAACAGCAGGTAAACCTGACCTAGGTTTTATTCCTACCCTAAAATATGTGTTTTGTTACTTTTTGTGCCCTATTGGACAGATTTCTTCCTGTCACTTCCTGTCTCTCTGTGTCCCTGTTGCTGGGAGAGGAAGTGAAACAAAATCTCTCGACTAGGGATGCAGTCAGCAATAAAAACATGACAGAGCTTCTAGCCCTTCCCTACTTGATCTAGAACAAAAATAAAAGAAGTAGGGCCACGTCCCACCTGCAATCTTTTCATTAACATTCCTCGGTACAATTTCCCATGCGGACATATGTATGTCAAAATGCAAAACTAGCAAGTGGCACCACCATATACAGCAGCTGCTAGTTACAGCACTGTACCTAACAGCTGTCATGTCAGATACAACAGTCAGAAACCAATCAACATGGTCCTGATCATGTGGTCACTGACAGGCAGGCAAATATAGTGATCACATGGGATTATTTACAAACAAGCCAGTACCATCTGGATTAACTGTCATTGTGTTTGGCACAGAAAGAGACACTTTGACAAAAAAAAATACCATTAATGTAAAACTTTAAAAAAAGTTATTCATAAACTGATAAAATATGAATTTAATTTGTTCTCCAAAAACAAAAAGCCTTATATGTTTTTGAAAAATTATTTAGGTTGTCAAATTAGTCATGGACTTATAGTCAATAGCCATAACCAACACATACAAACACGACACAATTTGGCCTGGTTTTGGAGGTATCAATGACCTCTGGTAAGGAAAGAGATAATGAACAGAAATAGTTCAAAGACAAAATAAAAAGGTACTGGTAGATTGTTTTACTATAAAACTAAAAACTACATCTCACTTATTCAAAAATACAAAAAAAAGTGAGAGGTCATCAGGAACCGGGACTTTAAAGATGTCTCAAAATCATCAGTAGATGAAAATTCAAATCGTACATATAAAAGCATCTCTTTTATTTTACCAAATATATAAAAAATATATTTTTGGAAGCCTAAAAGGTATAGATTACACAAACCCCCACAGTGGATGGTTAAAGGGTAGTTTGTACAGGTGCACACATTCTGTGATGCTTCATTGTATTATATTCTATATTTGTCTGGGAACATGAGTTTTAAAATGTGATTAACTGGTAAAATAAAAGTAATGGTTTTATGTATATGATTCTGATGTTTGTCTAATGGTGATTTTGTGAAACATTTAAAGTGTTGCTTCTTGATGATCTCTGTCTTTTTTGTATCCTAGACTGTATGTATATGTTATTACATCCTCAAATACTTTGGCATGCCACTAGCACAGTCACCACTATGTAAATATCAGCTTTACACAAAGCCTGCACTAGCAATGCACAGTGGTTTATTGAATGTACTGCAGATAGCTGAGGTTCTCTCTATTATGCACATTAACAGAAACTTGTTATGATGCCAGATTTTACTACTAACCTGTCCAATAATGAAAATAAATCCATTTGAAGCTGGAATATCTTGAGTAATAACCCTTGCATTATTAATTGTCAGATTCTGAAAAATAAAATAACATTATCCTTTAAATTCAAGGTTGTGAAATGAGTAATGCTGTCTTTGTGTCAGGGAAATAAAGCCACTTTAGGATAATGATGTTAAAATATATCCACAGACAATTTTTTTTTTTTAGTTTTGAATGGATTAGGAAAATGGTTAAAGAGGTACTCCAGCTATTAATAAAATTAACGCCTTGCAGTGGGGTTTCCCGAGCACTGCAAGGGTTAACTGCTCCTTAGTGTTCATTTTTGTCGACTAAAACCTTTCCTCTTAGTTTTCATCAGCGGCATGTTTTCAGTGATGAAAACTAAATGAATAGGACTAAAACCATGACAAAAATACATTGCCATTTTCTCTACTGGAAATGTAGGGGTTTATTCACGTAGGAGCCGAAGGATCCAGCCGTAGCTTCGGCTGATCCTTCGGTTCAGTCAAACCAAAGGTGGGTGAGCGGCTCTGCCGAGCCGAACGCGTGTGCTTCAGCTCGAATGAGCCGAAGTGACACCCGGAGCGGGGCGAACGGCTTGCCGAAAACCGGTCTTTTGCCCCGCAAATGACAGCTGGGCAGAGCCAGCCGTGATCTCACCGCTGGGTCCACCCAGTTGTAATGACAGATCAGCATCCCCAAATTACCTGGGGATGCTGAACTGTCATTAAACAACAACTGGGCTCCTCCCAGTTGTTATTTATTGGCCAGGACCTGCTAGAAGACTCTAGCAGGTCCTGGCCAATAGGCAACAGTTTGGTGGAGCTAGCTGTAACTGTTTTTATTCAACTGTAACTAGCTGTTTTTATTTTTTAATTTCAAATATTTATTAACATTTTAAAGATTTTTTTAACCTTTTTAAAAAAATACTATTTTCAATTATTTGCTATTCTGCCCGGTACCATGGAGGTACCGAGCAGAATAGGCAAGCTGAATGGCGCTGGGCGGCATTCGGCTATTCACTCACTGCCACTCGGCCCCTATGTCGAAGTCTTCTGCACTTCGGCTCAGCCCAACATGTAAAGCATTTTCGGCTGAATGAAGTGCAGCCGATATACGACTGAAATCAGCTGTAGTGAGCCGTAGTGAATAGCCGAACGTTGTTCAGCTCGCTTCACTTCAGCTGGGTTATTCACACGGCTGCCTTCGGCAGCTTTGTGAATAACCCCCTTAGTCTACAAAACTAAAACTAAAATAATTCAAATGACTAAAATACGACAAACTAAAAAATGACTAAAAATAAAATGGCATTTAGTTTTAGTCATATGAATTGTTTAATTTTAGCTTAGTTTTGTAGACTAAATCTCCAGTAGAGACAATTGCAATGTATTTTCATCATAGTTTTAGTCCTATTAACTTAGTGTTTATTTAGTTTTTGTGACCTTTTTTGTGTGAAAGGTTTTAGTCGCCTAAATAAACACTACTGCTCCTTTTGGTCTAGAGGCCAGAATACAGAAGATATACCCACCTGATTCTAAGTCCTGTGGCAATCAGTGCTCGTCTCTCTCTCCCTCTGTTCCAACTGTGGTATGTCCTTCAGAATCCTCGTGTTTAATGCAGGTAAATGGACCTGCATTAGTCGTGATGATGTCAGTTGGTCCTTGCAGTGCTAGGGTAGCCACTACAAAGGTTAATTTTCTTAATTCCTGGAGTTCCTGTTTAAAATTCCTGCCTGATGAAGGGGGTGCCTCCTTGAAACCAGCCAGAGGTAATGCATGCAAGAGACAACAGCTGCATGCAGTCTAACGAGGATCAGTTCCCATGTATTATACAAACAACAGTGAATATTCATCTGAAAGGATACCTGTTAGGCCCCTTAATCATGGATGGTCTGATCGGGTCTGCCTGTAAGTTGTTCAGGCAGATCTGATCGGAAACACAATGTTACTCTATGGGCAGCAGGGTGAAAACGGACATGTGTTCATTTACATGTGATTACCTCCGACTCCGTCTAGGTTCGGAAAAGAAAAAAGGGAACAGTGTTCCGTTTTGGTGGAACTGACCATGACAGATTGGAGGTAATCGGATGTAACACATGTTTACTTACATTCAACTCCCCATAGACCTATCATGGGTCAGTACAGCTCAGTGTTTTCTTCCATCGTTGGAGGAAAAAACTGAACGGACACAGATGTCACAGGAACAAGACACGGATCTCCTGCTGAACTAGAGCTCTGTTCCGCAGGAGATCCGTGCATGGATCCACTGCTGATCAGAGCAGGTAGCACTCGTCTGATAGGTTTCTCTGCTGCAGAATTGTATCCCTTTCTTTACTTAAAGTGACATTAAAGTCAAAAAATGTTTTCCCTCCCCTCAATGTTAATGTTAGCACTTACCTTAAATGATGTCTCTTAATCCGATCTTCCTCTTCTTTTCTGATGTCTTCATCTGTCCCTCCAGCAGTGCGGCTCTCCGATCCAGCGCTGACTCCTCTGTTCTTGCTGGTACTTCGGATCCCAAGGTGTCTGCATGAGCGTGCACGTGTCCATAGACTTACCTTGCATCTCTGCTCGTCTCCCGGCCGAAAATCCGAACTGCGCATGCGCCCGCCCCAAGATGTTTTGCGGCCGCCCAAGCAGTTTCGGATTCTCGGGCGGGAGCACGCTGCGAAAACGGGGTAAGTTTAAACTGCTGTTAAAGCGGCTTTAAAAAAAAAAACTTTTTGCCTATATCTACCGCTCGCTAGCAGTAGATATAGGCAAAGAAAAACGAAGGGTTTAGAAACCCTTTAAGCCCCAACTGTTTGTATCTCGTTATAAAACAAATTGTATAAATATGGAAAAGTAGTTACCCCCTCAATAATTCTTATCTCCCATTTGGTTCTGGGATCCAAGGTGGAAAGCTCCTCGTTTGCATGTTGTTTTAGCTGATCTGATGAGTACGCTTCCTGGAGAAAGTGTGCTCTGTAATAGCCACATACAGTACAATAATTAGATGCAAAAAATACATGTGGGAAATTAGGATATAGCATGTCCAAGCATACACTTAATATTGACTTAGTTATATGATTATAAAGTATAATATACATATACATTTGAGTAGATTTTACAAGTGTTAAATGTTGGAATATTTTCTGGAAGCCATATTGATCTCTAAATGTTTACATTTATCCACACTTAGCAATGAAATACTCATACAGAAGCTGCTCTTTGCTCCCCTCTAAAGGTATCAGACACAGTGACAAAAAGTGGGGAACATTAGAACCTCGGTTAGTTTTCAATTGCTTTCTATGTCTTCCTATTCCAGTGATGCAGGTGGTGCTGATGTCACAGGGACAGGAAACGAGGAAAATATCTCTAATGGTGGTCACAGACACTAATAAAAACCAGGAATAATGTATTCTTCCATTATTAAACGGTTTTGGCTAAAGTTACGCTTTAAGGCTTAGGTTAAAGGTTATCTAAACCCAAAAACAAAAATGTTATTTATAACAGGTGGCCAGTCCTTAGATGAGGTGACTGCTATTTTCTTTTATTTTTTTTTAAACCTGCTATCCCTGAGAATAACACACTTCCTATCCTTTCATATCTCAACTTATTTCTCTACAGAAGGAGCTATGGATGTCACACAGGCTGGACTTTAAACATGTCTGCTTTGTTCATCTCCATCACATGGTGGATTGCTGGTACTATTGGTAATGCTTTGTTTTAAACTCATCAGCAAGTGACAGGGACATTGCATTTCTGGCAAGAAGAAAGATATTTTCTGTGCTTGATAAAAATATTTTTGGCAAACTAATGCAACCACCACAAAGACTGGTAAGCTTATATTTTTGTTTTGAATTTTAAAGTGACATTAAAGTCACAATTATTTTTCTCTTCCCCAATGATGCTTTAAGGACTTACCTTAAATGATGCCTCTTGATCCAATCATCTTCTTCCTTCCACTTGTATTCAGGAGTCCCTCCAGCGCTGGTGCCAGTCTCTGATCCAGCACTGACTGCTGTGTCTTCTGTGTCCCACAGTGTCTGTTTGACGTGCACACTCCCTGCTGCATGCATTCACTTACCCTGTGTCTCCCCTCTTCTCCCCGCCGAAGATCTCTACTGCGCATGAGCCCGCCCCATCATCCTGCTCGGCCACTCGAGCAGCTCCAGATCTTCAGATGGGAGCGAGCAGCAGAGACACAGGTAAGTAATGACCTTTTAGGTAACTTTTTTAATTTTTTTTAATGTTTTGCATTTACAGTATCTACCTTTTTAGTTTAGTTTAGTTAGAGAGTATAGTTCTACTTTAAGTACAAGCATACAGGCTATCTGCTGTGGATTTCTTTTGCAAGCCTTTTTCTGGTGGCAGGCATGTAAATTTCACCCGGCAGTGCAGGGCAGTTAACTATGCAGTTAACTATTGAAGTATGGGAAATGAAGTGGTCCCACCCACCACCCCGCACAGCGAAGATGAGGAAAATAGACTTTTTACCTGATTAGAAAAGGCATCATGTAAGAATCCATCCAAAACTTGCTGTCCTCCTGAGTAAGAGCCATTATTGCTGTATCAGATGGGATTAGTGCAGTTACATTACTTCCAATACGAATCCTGAACTCGGAATACTGTTACAAAAAGCAGATATAGAGCCTATGATTACATACAAATTATATAAATATAATTGTATAAAATATTCCCAAACAGTTATGGAATGGTATGTAAGATGGGTTGATTTTTTTAATATATATATTTGTGGAATTTAAAAGAAAATAAATAAATATTCTTTAAAAAAAATATTCCCAAACAGGCAGAGCTGCTCTAGCACTAATGTGACAGTGCTGAAATGCTTGTTAAGTTATGATTAAATATGTATAAATGACTCGGACAAGACTGCTTGCTGCTTGACAATGCTAGCCATTAATGCCCTTAAAAACTGGTTCATTTATCAAAATAAAAGTATTTATGGGCACCGAGTCTGAAACATTAACAGGAGAAGTTTCTGTAATTCATCAGCATGACTATTCTAGACTCCTACTTCAATCAGAAGTAGCAGCATCACTGGATGTTTGGTGAACATTTTGGAAACAGGAAAATGCTGGAACATCTAAAATTACTAAGGTTCAGTTTATGTATGCCTTGGTTAATAGACACTGGGATCTCAACAGAGATAGCAAACGTATCAATGGCTACCATTCCCATCATGGTGTAGGTCCCAGGTGTGAATCTGACTCAAGAATGGTTTTATCTTCCACGCTTTTCCCAATGCAAAGAAAAACTAGGCAATGAAAAAGCTTGTCATGCTCACACATTAATGATATTTGAGAGGCAGTTCTGCGTATTATAAATGCTAACTTAATGCAACTTCTTCTCTCTGCCTTCTGTGTATCACATTTTTGTGCAATTACAAGTTTACATGCTTGAATCTGATTGGAGGTATGAAATGTCTTTTTGCTGACACTAGGTACACTTGCACAAAGTTTTGAAGGAATTCGGCAGGTAGGTTGTTCCAAACATCTTGAAGAACCACAGATCTCAATCCAGCTGATCCACCATCCCAGCTCTCCCACCCATGCATCTCCCAGTGTGAGATAAGCTCAGCTCAAGGGCATATCCCTGATGAAGTCACATGATATATGACGTAACGCCTACATACTGGGAGACGAATGGCCATACTGGAACAGAAGGCCAACACTAAGCCATGACATGAAGCCATTTTCCTGAGAATGCTTAACCGCCATGAAGTCCTGTTCTATATGTACTTTTTAGACCAACAACAACTAAGCTAAGTGACTTTAGTGTATCCTATTGCATAAAACCATTGCATTGTACTAGAAAGGATTGATCAGTGGGTGCATGTGTGTGTATGTATACATAATTATATAGCATATTTTTATATTGTTTTACTTGTAACAAAGTAGTTTGTGCATGTAGCATTTTTGTATAGTAAAAGTATGTTAAATACCAAATACCAAAACAAATTGCTTTAAAAGTTTGCCTAGCAAAATATGGGCGTGTTTGGGGATAGCTATCACGCATTAAAAAAAAAAGAAGGGTTTTAAGATTGCTGACAAAAGGCACTTGGGTAGACTCTTGCTCTAAAATGTAGAGTCTAAATGATGCCTAGAAAAAAAAAACGGAAGTCCTGACCTAGAGGGCTATATTCTCTGTATACAATTAATGCCTAATTATCAGTTATGAGCAAAGAGAAGTTGTGGGGCCCTTAAGAGAATGTTTTAATAAGGCCCAGAAGAAGTCAACATCTGCCTGAAATAGAACAGCACCCAAACCCATAGAAGCAGCTGGCATAATGTAACAAAAATAGAAACATAATAATACCGTCAACCATTGGCTGAAAATGGACACTTCTGGAATTCTGAGCAGCTCCTAAAAGTGAAGAAAAATAATACGACTATGTAAGTTTAATCCGCTAAATAAAATTATTATAATTACATTTTAAAAAATCAAGAACATGATCCGGCTGTGTTCACCAAGACTGTGTGATAATCTCATGTCTATGGATTCCCTAAGCTCAGATCAGAGCAGCTGGTAATTGGACAGTTTTCAAAACCTTTCCTGATTAATATTATTTTCTCCAGCAGTTACCTCTCCTCACCCCTCTTCTTTCCATTTCCCACCTCTCTTTTCTCAAATTCCCATCCCTCGTTTTCTCATCAGAGCTGACCTTAGAACTCTATGGAGTACTTTGCAGCATTCCGCAAACACCTTACCCTGATGGCTCTTGAATTGTGCCAGCATGAAACACTGTTTTTAAAGTAGCTAAAGGCAAAACCTTTATTTGTCGTTTTGGACAGAGTGGGCTGAGAGTAGCTGCTTATATAATATACAACATGAACAGTTTTACCTACTTTCCTTATACTGGAATAGCTGCAGCAGAGATTACACACTGGAGGAAGAGAAGAGCATCACAGAAGCTAAGCTTTTTCATCTGCGTGCTATTGCAAGCTAAAGAACAGTAACCCCATAGAGACGTTAAAGTAGTATTACATTCTCACAGTTTTTCCACTAATGTACCTAGGCCATACATATGTACATTGCCTAGCAAAGTATTTCTTGATATTTTTGGCTCAGCTTTCCTGAACTTCCTCTTCAGTACAAGATCACAAGGGACAGAGCAGTCTTTAACAGCTGTTCATCTACTAGCTTGGAAAAGGAGAAATGAGGAGCAGGGATCAGATGAGTGACTTGCCCTGCTGTGTCTGTGTGTTTGTGCAGACAGTACACACAATGGTGGCTCCAAGAACCCTGCAAGGGACAGGAGCCACCCTAAAACAGGATATCAGGATCAGAGGCCAGGGGTCACCCGTTCTCTAGACCGGGTGCCCCCCACCCCCGCCGTGTCGTCATCGCATGTGACGTCGCATCGCACATGCGTGACCATCTGATTGATGCCTTCCGGGGGCCATCTTAGTGATGGACGCCGGCAGAGAGAGGAGGGGACGTTAACCCGGCGGGATGAGGTATGCCGCCGGGTACTTTCCTCTCTCCTGACACTGTCAGGCTCTCGGTCCATGACCCAGTGGCCCACTTTTTAGAGGGGGGTGTCAGTCATTTTGGTGTCACCCCTGCAATGGTGACACCCGGGTGCGGGCCCCATCCCCCTTGTGACGCCACTGATCAGCATTTGAAATAACTTAAACATTTTGATCTTAATATTGATTTAAGACACAAACATGTAGATAGCAATTAAATGCAAAATATTCCTTTATGCTCCTGTGGCCCTTTATATGTGCTGAGGCAGTGTTTTTTAATATAGATAATACCTACAAAGTCACTTATCAAGCTTGCATATTAACTGCTTCAAGCCTCTATGGTGCAGTTGAACAATAAGGAAGAACAGTCACTAATGTTATAATGAGGTGGGTCAATAAGATCACCTGGAGAAGATACTTGCTGAATAATAGATGCAATATTTCGCCAGACTATACGTTTATCATTGCAAAAAGTTTTCTGATGGTGCCAGCTGAATTTCCCAAAATACTGTCTTTGGTGGTATGGGGAGAATTGGCACACCCTTCACATCCCACAATAAAGCACTTTGGCCCTCGGTGACCTGTTGCCAGATAAACCACCTTCAGATGAGGGCTGGGGAGAGCACATAAACCTATACAAATACTGACTTTCAGAAGTTTAAAATTTCAAGGGGTGCTATTAAGAGTCTGAAAGTGATATTATAAGTTAAATGCAATAGGCCAGATAAGGCTTGGCACCCTATGATGCATACTGTCTAGCAGAATTTTGGCTTAATACATTATTCTACATTACAGGTCAACTTTCGACTTTCAGTTTCGAATGGTCACTGGCCACGCTCAATAAGTACCTATATCCCTTGTGTATTTCAGTGGTAACATTTTACCACCAAGATTCCCAGCTCCCCCAACAGTTAAACTAAGCCTCCCATTCTAATATTGTACCGAAAAGCTGGAGTTGGTAATTTTGCTGTGGAAGTCTTCACAAATAAAATGAAAAGAATGAATATGTACACTATAGGTTTAGAGAAATTAACTTATACAAACCAATAATATGTCACCATAACAAGCTAGGCCATCCCCTGCGAAACCTTCAGGGCATGTACATGTCCTCTCTCCTCCTGAGGTTGGATTACATTTTGCCTGCAGAAGCATTGCAATAGACTCAGAATAAGACACTAATCATTATATAGCTATAATTAGAGAAATAAACTAAAAATCTTAAATGGTTTTTTAAGTTTTATACTGATATGTTTTCTATGTTACTAATTGGTTTGATAAAATCTTCTGTTTTACCATTAAATCTTTAATAGAGGGTGTTGCCATGACACTGTCACAAACCATTATGTGGTGAGCATTGCAGACACTGTTTGCTTTCAGACTGTCTGTCTGCTTAAAATTTGGCATTTGGGACCCAGCCCAATAGAAGAAGTCATTCCTTTGACTCAATTCAGTTAAACCAAGGAGCTCTGTAAATTATTATTTTTTCAGCAAAGCAGGTAAGGTCAGACTGGTAAACATGTGAACTGAAGCCTAAAACTGGCTGAAAATATGTAAATGTGATTTTGTTTTTTAAATATTTTTTTTTTTCCTGAACACGATAAATGAGAAAATGTACTTTAAGAAACCTTATACATTTTAAAATCTATACATTTCTTTAAACACATGTTACTAATATGGATATTTTGAAAAGAATAGATTTGTTTTATTTTTGGTCAGTTTTTTAATGAAAAAATAAATAAAAATAAATGATAAATAATGTCATTAAATTGCAATCAGGGTGACTTAAATAAAATGTGTTGGTTAATGGGTTCATGCCATTTTCTTCAAAGGCTAGCTCTGCTAAAAGCAGTTTTATCAGTGTGTGGCATGATAAGTTGTGTCACAATATCTCTTATGGATTCTAAGGTTGACATATTTCCACCAGAATTTATTCTATTATAGAATTCAAACTACTGCTGGAAGCCTTGTCATTGAGTGTTTAAATGATACATGCATTTGGCAGGTAATTCCACCTAACAGTGGCTGCCCAGAGCTAAATTAGTGTTGAGTGAAGCTGGCATTTAAATATCTGACAATTTTTACTGTTGACATTACCAACCATTGCGTTGCAGCCGCCATTGTTTTGTAAACATATGTTAACTGGGTCGCAGGAGTACCCATCACCGGCATAGCCTTTCTTACAAATGCAGTCATTCTGTGAAACAAAAATAATTCCTGAAGTAAAAATGGTAAATTGCAATATTTTTTCTAATACACCTGGTACTGAAACTGAATACGCCAGAATATTTTCCTGGGATATTCACCAGTCACATCATCCTTTGACAGGATCTGTGAATGGAGAAACTACAAACCCATCAGCCACTATGGCAGAGGGACTCGTAGCAGCAATGTAATACAAGTGCAGTGACATCACTACACTTGTAGTCCATTGATAATTCCTCCTGTCCCTGTTACTGCATGTTCATACCTCTGTATGAACATGGACAAGAGGAAAAGTCTGCAGGAGTTACAGCATTGCACCTGTGATTTTAGGCACATTTTAAGCGCAATTTATACTTGTGAAAGTCCCCCTATGTAGACATCCAAAAGTCCTAAGTCTGCATCTGGGCACCGACATCTTGGATGTGATGTCATCAGCCCAAGCAGACTCAGAGCTGTGACTTTTGTGACACTGTATAGTATTCACGTAGCTCCTCCCCCTACTGCTAAATAAAAGGTTATGTAGGGAGCTGAGGGGAAGGGCGGAGTAGTTGGTCCAGCATGGACAATAATTAGACACCCCCTAGAAGAGGAGAGGTCTATGACATGGCAGAAGGGAGAAGGCTATGCTTGGGTCTTGACTAGTTAAATTTGCCAGCAAGTTCAGAGGCAGATTGTTAAGAAGAAGTTAATAAAAAAGTGTATTTCTTCAAAATATATTCAAAATATTTCTACAAAATATTGTGTTAACCATTAAAGGACCGTGGGACCACTGTATTGATGGTCTTTCCCATTGAAAAGCCAATGTTTAAAGAGCAGATGGAAGATGATCAAAGTGTTTCAACAGTTGTATAACTGAGAACTAAATGTTGTAAAATATTATATATGAAATAAATAGTTATAAAACCAGTATATAGCCAGATAAACAGTAGTACACATATATTTACTAGTTTTAATAAGCAAACTGCTTACCTTGCCAGGCTGGGTAGAATGACAGTCAGCATCAACATGGCAGCCTCCTCTATCTTCCAAGACACAGTTGTCAATAGGTATACATTCTATCCCATCGCCGCTCCAGCCAGGATTACATTGACACATGACCCCTGTAGGGGCACTGATGCAAATGGCCTACAAGAATTATGTTATGGTGATTAATCACTGCCTTCATATTTATGCTCAGTCCATATCAGCTAGATTTGTTTGGAATAAAAATCATACCTCAGTCTATTTTAATGTACAGCACTGATCAGACTAGATAATCTAGACACTTCTGTTTTCAGGTGATAAGGACATAGTGCTCAGGCAGACTTTTACAAGCTGCAAACAGAAAGCCAACTCCTGTGTAAGTCTTCTCTACCCAACATGCCTCAGTTTTGTGGAAAAGTCATACCAAGGGCAAGCAATAACACAGAGGAGTGGGACCTGTGTTCCTCAATAGACTCCAAGAAATACATTTTATGGCAAGTACAAAAGTCTTATTTTCTTTCTCACACATTGAAGGACACAGGATAGAGCAAACAGTTGGGATGTCCAAAATCAGTTCAACTGGGGTGGGCATCAGCTACTGGCAGGCCCATAAGAAGGCTCTGGAAACTGTCTGCAATTCAGGACTACCTGAAGGGCCAATGCTTGAATATGAACCAGATGGTGTGAACCCCCTGCAAGACAGGGGAAACTGCCAAGAACCAAGGGAAGATCACAGAGGATCAACCTGATGCTTCAGGTCAGGACAGAAGATAACACCACAAAAGGGAACACTCCAGCCAAAGCAACACTAAAGCTAGCTATACACCTATAGATTTTCTGCAGATTTTCTATGGACAGATGGAAAAAGTGCAACAGATTGCTCCATCTACACTAAACTTTATGGATGGAGGAATCTACTGCTGGGCCAAGCTTCAGTATCTTGCTAGTCAGCCCAGCGGGCTGTCAAAATACCTTAACAATCTGATTGGATGCAGGCATTGTTCATGTGTTTTGAGAGCCAGCGGAGCCAACTAGCAAGATACTGAGATTGCTCCATCCACACAGTTTAGCGTAGATGGAGGAATCTGTTGCACTTTTTCTATCTTACTATAGAAAATCTGCAGAAAATATATAGGTGTATGGCCAGCTTAAGCCTGAACCAGGGAGAGGCTCTGAAAAAAAGCCCATAAAGCAGGTGGAAACAATATAACGACCTAATAAGGAAGAACAGACCAACAATGTAATGTGGTCAACAAAAAAAACAAACAAAACTTGGACAAGTCTCCAAAGGGAACCTTAGAGAAAAACAGGTCCACAAGAGAAGACCAGCCGCTCTACATTGGAAGGCCCAAGTCTTACAACCTCAGCCCTTAGGATCTAGGGAAGAGAGGTTCAGTGATAAGAATTAGGTTTTCTGGCTACACTCACAGGATAATATTCCATAAGGATAGCTAAGGGACCCTTTGAGAATGGTACAGGCACTACTTTTTTAATTGCACGGCACCACAACGCAATGCATGGTATTGCTGTACTGTGTGTTGCGGCATGATCGATCGCATTGTGGGTGAGAGGTGCACTGTTAACGCACAGTAGGTGAGTTGCGCGGTATGGTGTGTTAATCGCACGGAACAATGCGATTAACGCATAATACCAGCGTGAATGGGCCCTCATACTTTTTTCAGGAGAGGAAGAAAAAGCATCCAACCTCCTGTAGGTGACTGTGTCACATTTAATTATATAATACAACTGCCCCTGAAGTCTTGTGTCCCTCAATGGCCAAGAAAGAAATGTATGTTTCCCATTTCCAATAATATTTACTCACATTCTCCGAACATCCCCCTCTTTCCGGCTTCTTGCAGTCATCTACAGGCTGACAGGAAGTTCCATCTCCTTCATATCCATTCTTACATTGACATCTAAAGGACATATAACAGAGGAGGTAAGGTTTGATTACATTTACCTAACAAACCATGAAAAAAGGGGCTATATAAATACCTTTATAATTATAGTAATTCAAATTGGGAATGCTGCCCTTATTGTGGTAGCTGCTAGAGTAACAGTAGATGTCTTTCTTTCTAATCGTGTATACAAAAACAAAACAAAAAACTACCCACAATAGACACTTAGAAACAGTTATTACCACAGTTGCTACAAAATGTATTTGTTCATACTTTACTGCACATAAGGTGTAAAATGTTTACTGATGACAGAAGTATTTTGTTGGTTGGAAAACAGGATCTAGGAAATTTTTCACTCTTTAATCAAATATTGTTTTGTAGACTTATGACTGCAACAACTGCACACAATTGTCTTTAAACCTTGTTTTTACAGCTATTTCACATGTTAGAATAATTTATCCAAGTATTTGAAATAAGGACTGTTTGTGATGACATTTTTTAAAGCAGGGCTAAAGTTGGAGGAATGTATTTTTTAGATACTGGGATATATCCAGCTCCCAGGATTTAAATGCTGTATGCTGCTGTCAAAACACTGTGGTGCCTAAATTGGTGCTTTACATGCGCAGGCCCAAGGTCCTTTCTGCATGTTAAGAGACTGATATATAAAACAGAAAATATTCAGATTTGTGCTACTCCCATTCAATACACATAATGACAATACAAATATTACCTGGTGTTGCCATCAGTAGATACGCAGACTGCATTTAAATGGCAAAACTGTGTCACATTTAATGATTTGCACGGCTCTGAATGCTGGTCACAGAAGTCTCCAACGTAATCATCTTTGCATCGTCCACCCTGACACACCCCTTTACTCCCCGGGCGGTTATCACATGTTCCATGGACGCACCTGCAGTCTGTTTGAATATTCCCACAAAGAACAGAAGGTATTAGGCAGAAACAAAGAATATGGACATTAAAGTCCAACGCCAGAAAATACTTTCATTATAGAAAGGAGATGTAAGGAAATAGAATATCTGTCAACTTTTTTTGTGTCCCATTTGAGAGATTTCTCATCACATCCGTTCTTTTTGACTGATTCAGATTAAAGGATGCGAGGGAAAATTTCCCAACATCCACCCTATTTGATGGGTGGCAATGAGAACAAAAAGTAAGTGAGGGCAGCATTGAAAACAAATATTCTCGTAGTCCGATTTTTTAATTTGATTTCATGGAAGAATTATTCAACCTGATTATTGATCAGACAAACCTTTATGCCCAACAATTTAGAGCCAGTAACCCAAATTCATTTTATGCCCAACTATTCGAGTGGAAACACATCACGGTTTCAAAATTTAAAATCTTTTTGGGCCTGACTCTTAAAGTGAAATTAAAGTCAACATTTTTTTTTCTTTTTCTTTTTTCATTTTCCAAACCATGTAGCAAAAAAAATAAATTGAATCTTTAAAAGACTCACCATGCCTCTCAGAAAATACCCTTTCTAAAATGTGGTCATTTAGGGGTGTTTTTGTACTGTCCTGGTATTTTAGGGCCTCAGAAAATGTAATTTCCACCTCTTGAAAGCCTGAAGGTGCTCCTTGTATTTTGGGCCCCTCTATGTGGCTAGGCTGCAAAAAAGTCTGACACATGTGGTATCTCCATACTCAGTATGAGTAGCAGAATGAGTTTTGGGGTGTAATTCTAAGTCCATGCTGTGTGCAAAATGACAACTTTGTGTAAAAAAAACCCAAAAAACTAAATACATAGTTACATAGTATTTGAGGTTGAATAAAGACATTAGTCCATCAAGTCCAACCTATTAGGATCTCATTCTAGGAGTACCTGTACCCCTGTATATTACGGTCCCTTAAGAAATTGTCCAAAAGTTTCTTGAACAATTCCACATTATTTGCTGAAATCACCGCCTGTGGCAGTGAGTTCCAGACCCTAACTGATCTTACTGTGAAGAACCCCCTTCGCCCCTGTAACGCTTGCCCCCAGGGGCACAACGTTCTTGGACCGCAGCTGTGGTTCTGGCTTCCCTTTCTGGAGGAACGGGTATCAGATTGCAGCTCTCCCTCTGATGCCGTAATGTGGATAAGGCTAGGAGGGAGCTGCTTCACATCACGCCCCGTTAGCAACCTGTTAGCACTGTGGATCAACAACAGGGTAAGTATGGAGGGTAGGATAGTGAGCAGGTATGGTAGTTCAAGTTAAGAATAGATTGGTAGGTAGTTAACTGGTATCAGGCAGACAGGTTCATAGGCATATGACTTTAGGCAGAATCACTTGCAGCAAGCAGACAATGCACATAAGCGTATGGTTAGGAGGTAGTTAATTGGTATCAGGCAAACAGGTTCATAGGCATATGACTTTAGGCAGAATCACTTGCAGCAAGCAGACAATGCACATAAGCGTATGGTTAGGAGGTAGTTAATTGGTATCAGGCAAACAGGTTCACAGGCATATGATGTTGAGGAACAATAGCTGGTAGCAAGCTGACAAGGCACATGCAGTAAGCATAGGATTAGTAGGTAGATAACTGGTATCAGCAAAACAGGTTCATAGACATATGATGTTGAGGAAAAACAGCTTGTAGCAAGCAGACAGTTCAATTTGCTTTGAGGGAAGTGCTGTGGAGTTCTCTATCATAGCCATACAGCTATGGCTGGTATACTTGCAGTTCTGTGGAACTCTAAATGGGAGAGGGTCTCTGCAGCACTCCTTTCCTTTGCTGGTGTTGGGATCCTGGAGCAGCAGGGGATGCTGGTTTGATCAGCGTCCTGCTTCAACAATAGTGGGACGCCGATCAAACGGTGGACCGCGGCTTTATGCCGGGTGTTCGAGCGAGTGGGCGGAGTCTTGCGGCGCGCCTGCGCAGTGACAGCGACGGACGCTGTCCGAGAGTGGGAGGAGCAACACGGCGCGCCTGCGCAGTGGCGCGAGTGAATCGCTTTCCCGGCCGGGGTGAGATACGCTTGTCACAGCCCCTTGTGTTGGAATTTTTTTTCCCTTTTTGAATATTGGGACTACCGTAGCCCTCCGCCAATCCATTTCCATTTTCCTTTTTCAGTTTCCAAAACCTTGTAGCAAAAAATAAATAAATTGAAATCTTCAAAAGACACACAATGCCACTCAGGAAATGTGGTCATTTGAGGGGTGTTATTGTACTAGTATGTTAGGGCCTCAGAAAATTTTATAGTAGTCAGGAAATCAGATGCGTAATGTACACCTCTTAAAACCTCTTTGGATTTTGGGCCCCTCTATGTGGCTAGGCTGTTAAAATTGTCACCTCATACTTGGTACAAGTAGCAGAATGTGCTTTGGGGTGTAATTGTAAGTATGCCAATGCTGTGCATGAGAAATGTGCTATGAAAACGACAAGTTTGTGTAAAACAAAATCACATTTCAAAAAATTGTGGAAAAGTTAGATCTGCAAAAGCATGTCTCTTACTAAATTCATTGGGGTGTTTACTTTCTAAAGAGGGGTCATTTAAGGGGTGTTTATACTCTCCTGGCATTTTAGGGCCCTTAGGAAATGTGAAAGGGAGTCAGAACACCAGGGCTGAGAAATCTCAAATATTTGAATTATATATACCATAGTTTGTAGACACTATATCACGCACACACAGACTAAATATTATACACACATTTAGATTTTTTTTTTTACAAAAGAAATGTAGCAGAATACATTTTGGCCTAAACCTAGGAAGAGTGATTATTTTTTTATATGTTGCATAACAGAAAGTAAGAATAACAGGTTTTTGTTTTTATTTTAGTTTTTTTTCCATGATATCATAAAAAATAAAAAACCCAGTGGTAAGTAAACACCTTCAAAAGAAAGCTCTGTCTGCAAAAATGATACTAAATTAATTTTGGTACAGTTATTAGGCAGAGAAATTACGGTGATGAAAACTGAAAAATGACCTGAGAAAAGGAGGGGGGGTCAAACATGCTGACACCAAGGTGGGTAATTAGGATTCCTATATAATGTGAACTTGTTTGTCAAGGTTCATACTCTTTGGTAAAGCACTGTGAGCAACTCTATATGTGTAAAGCTGCCCATACACCTTGCGATTATCGTACGATAATCGCGGGAAATCCTGCAATCGTACGATAATCGCAAGGTGGATGGAAGGCGTGCGACCGTTTCTACTGTACGGTCGCACGTCTTTTGTCGAAGGAGCATGCTAGAAAACCCGCCAAGAATCGTACGATTGTCGGCGGGTTAGTGGCGTGCTCGTTCGACAACTCCGGAACGGGCCGGTGTGCGCAAGCGCACACTGCCCGTTCACCATTGCAGTCATCGGAAGCCCGCCCCTCAGCGGGGCGGGCTTTTGATGATTGCAAGTATGATCTGCCTGTCCAAGATGGGCAGATTGTACAAGCTTTTAATTAGCTTACAACCATGGCATGTCTTGCCATGGTTGTAAGGTGTATGGGCACCTTTAGGCCATGTATTTCTGCCTGCGTGAAATAAGTTTTACTAATTTGGGAGAGTTGAGCACACATGTGGGCTGATTTATAAATGCTATGCACGATGTAGATGCCGTTCACATTGCAATAACACCCCTAGAAGGAGCTGGGGAGCATAGGAAACATTGATAAATCAACCCTATGGTGTCTGAAGAGGAATGATCTGCCTTAACGGTATAAATTACTGACAATCCTGCAATCCTTACATAGTTACATAGTATTTGAGGTTGAATAAAGACATAAGTCCCTCAAGTCCAACCTATTATCCTATCTCACGTTCATTGAACTTACTGGAAAGAAAACAACATTCTGAATTTTAAATACAATTAGGTATCCGTTCAAAGTATCAAATAAACAGTTTAAAAGAACTATCGAAGAGTCACAGATTTTTCTCACCCACCTTCTTCACATTCATCTCCATGTTTATTTGGATCAGAACAGATGTGGCAAGCAATTCCTTTATATTTCTCAAAGCATACACACTTCCCATTCCCACGAATGCCACTATTGCACTGTATGAAAAATGAAACATCGCATTGTAATGAGCATTGTATGCAGTCACGGTCTTCAAATTTTGGTGAATGTGTGAAATGAGGAAGGAAGGATAATTAAAATGGAAGGTGAAGGTTCGCTTTAAAGGATAACTGCACTTCTGTTTTAAAATAAATATTGCAGTGAGCCTAGAACCCTTATTAATTTAGTGATATACATGCCATATCTTTTCCCATATAAATTAAGATTTGCCATGTTTTGCCCGTTGCCAAAATCAACGAAAATGGTGGCCACTGATATCATTACTAAGTGACCATTCAGGCTCCTATGGATGAACGAGTACACAGGAAGTACTCTCTTATTCTCTACAAGTCCCAGCATTCTCTGCACCTAAGAAAACACAGCAAACCAATGAGCTAACAGGTGGGTGGAACAAACCAAAGGGAAGCCAATCGGTTGAAACTCAAACAGTAACAAAATCAGCTTGCTTGCTTACTTGGTGTTGTCAGGAGATTCAGCAGCAATCAGATAACAGGTGGGTGGGGTAACAAGAGGGAGAGTGGACAGGACTGAGTTTTTGCAGGTGATTTGAATGTTGGGACTTGTAGTACAAAGGAGAGCACATCCTGTGTCCTCGTTACACCATAGAAGCCTGGGTGGCTTAGTGATGATGCAAGTGGCCTCCATTTGGTCAGTTGTAGTGAAGTTAGGCAGACCATGGCCAAATCTTAGTTTATGTAAAACATATGTATAGAATTTATATTGCTGATTTGAAAAGTGTGCTAGGCCCATTATAATCTTGCTTTTAAACACAAAGGTGCAGTTTTTTTTAAACAGGTGTTGCTGCAGCGCACTACACCAAACTAATGGGGAGGGGGGCCTGAGGATGTACACTCCTACTGCCCACCTACAATCCCTGTGAGGTGGTCTGTGTGTTCTGTGACTACAATAGATTATCGAGAACTAAACAAAAAGTACATTGAGTGAAGCTTCTGGTTTTAGCATAGTGGAATGCATTAGTGTCTCATGAACTGATTCTATTTGCTGCCCAACCTCTGCATCCCTCTTCCTACGCTGCCCACCTCTTCACCCCATGAAACCTTTTTCTAATGCTTCTCACATTTGCACCTCCCTCCCTACACTGCTCACCGCTGCATCCCTGCTACGGGGCACAGAGGTGAGCACTGTAGGAAGAGAGACGCAGAGGGTACAGAAGTTAACAGTTTTGGAAGAAGGTTTGATGGCTGCCACCTTCTTCCAACACTTTTAACTTCCACACCATCTACATCCCTCACCTTACACTGCTGACCCCCTCCACTACTCTATGTTGAGCTGCTCACCCCCTGCAGGTTACCACATGGTAGGACTCCCACTTCCTATATCATGGGCTGTGAGCAGTGCAGAGGGGCAGAGCCAAATGTGCTGAAAGTTACGGGTCCTTCCTGCAGCTGATCAGGACAGTCCAGTAGGCAGAAGGGACTCTGATAGGTATGCCCAGCGGATGGTCTTGTCCATTTTCCATGGTAACAAGCTGATTGACAGGCTCCTCCGCTCCTTCTATGCAGAGGAGCCTGGGTCCCTGTAGGGAAGGAGCCTGCCAATTAACTTGTTACCGTGGCAAGTGGGCGGGACCATCCTCCTTCATTACAGGCAGCCCATGCTGGGTTTGGGCCCCCCTTGCTGACTTGATTGGGCCCACCCAGTACAGGAAGGCTGCCTGTACCATCCTGTTGGCAGCTCTGGTCACAGGTTCCTTCCTGGCCACGGGCCCTCAGGCAGTGTCCAAGTACCCGAATGGTCAGTCCTTCTGAGCTCACTTTCTTAGCTGGGTGGGTCTGCTTCCATAAGTCTGTACAGTACAATTTACTCTATTTGGTGTATTACCAATCATATTCAAAATCCAAGGCAGGTTTATATCTGATTGGTGGCAGCAATTAACCTTTTCAAACTTACACTTTAACATTTTACAATTCCTATATGTAGGATAGCTCAGCGAAACTACTACAATGGGTTAACAGAAGGACTTTCCAGATCACTAGATTACTGACAAAAGGAAGTAATTATACACTGAGCATATATCTGGATGAAAAACTAAACTGATGCCTTTAATAAGTGGGTTCTATGTATGCACTTAAGGTTTTGTTTTTGCAGTTTACTTGTAACAATCTATAATCTTAAAAAAAGAAAGAAGAAATTTAGAACTATTATCATCAACGTGTGTTCATTGCTAATTGTGTTTATTCATTTCTTTCAATTCTGATGTACTAATAAGAAAAAAAGTATCTCAACACTTACACTGCCACGTCCATAACACGGGTTATAGAATCCTGCAGGACAAAGTTTGCAATCTGGACCAAAGAAACCATGACAACACCCAAGCACCTACAACAAAATATTTAATTTTCAGCAACCAAGTTCTATGAATGATTGAGCTAAACTGAAGCTTTGTTATGGATGAACAAATATACAGTAATCCAATAAATTAGATTCCATTGATTATTAGCAATATTTTTTTGTGTGTGTAGATTTCTACCTATTTGGGTTCTTTAGCTATGTGCCAATGCAGTTGATGACATTTTTCAAGATGGGTTCTAAATGGTAGAGTCTGCATTAACACTAAGAGTCATTCACACCTTGGCATGTATTGACATGTGCCATAGTGAAGTTGTGATCAGTTCTGCTGTATTGAGGTACCATTTATATTGCCATTTAGGAAAAGATTTAGTCCAAAGTGAAGCCCTAGCCTTAGATGTCAGAATCTCACAAAATTGTGGTAAATTACCTCATTAAGGCAACCCTGTCAGTCACTTAAACATTGAGCAAAACATCTGCAGAGTCTTGTAGTGGCATAGGGGTCGGAGGATGGTGCCACCATGCTCCAACGGGGACACAGGCATCAGACACTCCCGGAAATGTTAAATGCCAAAGAGACTGCCATAAGTTGCAGTGCTGTAATTGAAGTAAAGTAGGAGACAAGGGCCACCGGAGAGGTGAATTTAAATTACAACTGAAGTCACAATTTTTTTTTTCCGTTTTGGATAGATTGGAGAGGGATTAAAACATCTGTAAGGTTTTTATTGCTGTCTATGTTAGGGAGATTCACCCTTTCTATTTGTACTGGTGACTGGTACAACTGAACTGGAAAAGCCCATATTTTGGGCTGTCACCAGAACAGGCATAGATGGGAAATCTTCCAATGAGGACACTACTTCTCGTGACCCTGCTGACCACCAGGGATTTCCCTCTCTTTGGAGGGATTTCCTCTCACTTTCTGTTGTGGCTATCGGACAGGAAGTGAAGGGAAATCTCCCCAATGGTATACAGCAAGCAAAAAAAGCAACAGGGGTTATAATCCTCCCTTACTTTACCCAAAAGTAAAAAAAAAGTTTGGCTTCAGTTCTGCATCATTTAAAAAATGATGAAAACTTTTCAGTGGTATTAGACAAATGGGTAAATAACATCATAAGTTGCACTCCAATAAGTTTTGTAGTTCTATATAAAGATGTAAAAAGCAAACACTCTATTTCTTATATCGGCTGATTTAAAAAAAGATGAATATTTTTAAGCAGGTAACATTTTAATTTTTTTTAAAGTCGAACTTCAGGTAGTTATAAAAGACACTAATGAATGCAGTTATGTATTATTTATTAAAAACATATTATTACATTTTAAAACCAACTAATGTAAACACCTGAATTTTACTCAATTAAAGCCAATCACCTGACTGGTATGGAGAGGGACAGAACCTGAGCCAATCAGGTGTCCTGCATGCACATGGACAATGAACAAGGAAGATGCTGACAGAAGAGAGCAGAGGGATTACCTAATCAGACTGCTTCTTCACCAGTCAAATGTTGGAGGTAGGGAGGTGGCCTAGTTGTATTGCTTAATTACATTAAAGTCTGGTCACTAGGTTGGCTGTGCTGTGTGACAGAACCGGATTAACAAATCTAATTTATTAATCCTCCGATTAACAAATAGAGTTAGAAATACAAATCCTTTGTCTCGTAAAACAGGTCCTATGTGTAGTATTAAAAGATGTATTTAGCTGTTTGCCTGGAGCCTCAGCTTTAACAATGTTCTATTAAACATTATGATTCAATGCTTCATACAAATTTAAAAAGTTGTATAAAATAGCAAATTCACTATTGCTAATGCTAATATCTTGGCACAGAAAATATTTTCTAATTCAAGAGGGCTACAAGTGACCTTTGATAGTTCTGAGAAGAATTTATATAATTGTAGTTAAACCCCTACAGGCCACTTTCATTACAGATTAGCTGGCATAAATGACAGATTGCCCCTCTTCCCAAGATCCATTTTAGCAACAATGTTGTTGCCTGTAATGAAATATAATGTTTACATAATAATGGCATTCTGGTTATATTGGTACTTACAACAATTGTGCGGCTGCAGTTTCTGGAACAGCCCGTTCTACGAGTGCCATTATTAGCAAAGCTGCATTCCCTGCCAACTATACCCTGCAGATGTAGGTGAAAAAAATCATTAGGCTCAGGAAACATAAAGAAACAAACAGGAACAATTTAGATATACTGTAATCAGTGATGCTTATAATTAATGACCCTTCAAGGTTGTACATGCATTATGTCTTCAGAATGGAGCAGGTAAATATGTATTTTTTTGACTCATGTTCTCTGAAAGGGAACCTGTCATGAGAGAGCTTCCAGCTGATCAGAAAAGTCATAGAAAAGTCAGAAGTCCTTATTTGCATAGCTGCTCAGGATCAGTGTATTTAAATTCTCACCGTATAGAACCACAAATGTTGGAACCACTATTAGCAGAACATATAACAGGCCAACCAAGTATCTGTCTAAGATGGATTTTTCTAGCAATATGCCCTCCAAAAAGATATATATATGTACACTGATGTTCAAATGTTCTATTGATAAAGTAACTCCTCTGTTAGGGGAGGTATAGCGTTTGAAATTATGGAGCAAGTGTGTCCCCTTGAAAGTGAGTCATTTTATATTCAATGCATTTTCCTTTCTGAGACAGACACTTCAATTCCAGTGCATTTATGAACCTATGTAGATTGCAGGTATATAACCCCCCTTGCGTTTGTTGCATATCTCTCAGGTAAGTTCACATAATTCTTAAGACTTTTTGCTTTTCATCCTTTCCACTGTTATCAGATGTTTAATGTTGGGTAATGTCAGATTTAATGATTGATTCAGTTGAAGGACATTGCAGTCCTAAAGTGAAATCCCTGCCTGTCTATGGCCAGTCTAACAGCTCTGTAAAGACAAAGAAGAGACAAAAGTTCAACATTATATCAGCAATGCACATTAATGGGCATCACAGCTGGCATTATTGGCACTTGGTGATATCTGGTCCTAGTCCCCTACAGTATGTTCTGACCAACAATAAAAGAACTCTCGTACTACAAGAAGCATAAGGTAAGGGTTCAAATTGTTCGTGGTATATTCCAAGAGAGAAAAAGCTCTTCACATAAGAGAAATGTTTTCAAACCCTGTGAACTTTGAATCAGACTACCGCATATTTATTTTTAGTCTCACACCAGAAACAAAAAACAAGTTGTGTAAGATGTGCTTTCTGGTTCCTTCCATATAAAACCACAATTCTCTGTCCTGTGTGCTTTGTTATTTTTACAAATGCATAAAATGATGTTATTGAATTGACTAAAGCTCATTGCATATTTGGGAAAGGTCATAAAACGTACAACACTGACATAAAAACTAGAACTTTTTTGGGCTTCTTTATCCTTCTTTGTAACATCATATGTGGCTTTTAACTGGTATTTATGAGACCCCTTAAAGAGACCCCGTTAGGGGTCGAGAAAACTTGGAGCAGCAATATCCTGTGAAAAAAGCTTTATACTTACCGTGGCTGGTATTCTGGAATTCTTGTACAGAGCTCCCAAAGCCAATACTATCTTAGATCTCTAGTGGGTCTAATAAAAAAGTTCCCCCTGCCTGGCTACTGTGGTTCCTTCCTCTGATCCAAAGTCACTGAATGACACAGTAGTGACATAGGGGCAGCTAAAGCAACTAAGGCGGCCAGCGGGGACATGCTATTCCCTAGACCTGAAAGTCTGGGATAGTATCAGCACACACAAGATAGCAATGTATAAAGTATTTGAGTATGCGATTATAAAGCTGCTTCTTTCACAGGCTATTTCTGCTTATTTTTTTTTCACTCCCTTACAGGGTCTGTTTTCAGTGATGCACTTGCAAAATAGATTAGCTTGATGTAAATAAACATCATAGATAAGTGAACCTGTGCCCAGGCTATGCACACTAAACTCGTTATATATTCTGAACAAGCAGCAAAATCACTTACCTCTGTAACTATAGACATTGTGGAGAAATTCAGCTTTAAAGTTCACAACAAAGGAATTGAAATCACAACTTCATTCAATTTTACTTTCTATGGAAGCAGAATCTTGGCAGTCCTCTAAGGTAAATAACCAGTAAGTGTTTCTAAACTGTTAGAAATTCACTAAAACTAGACCTTAGAGTATTTGTTGTAATCTTAACCACCTCCTGTCCACCGAACGTAGCAAAATGGCCGGACAGGAGCCTTATAGATGCGGGTGGGCATCTTTAACCGTCGTTTGAGCCCGCGCAGCCTGGAGCACACGAACGGGAAACTGTCAAAATTTGAAGCAACCAGTGTTGGCTGCTTACATACAAGCGGTCCGGCGTCTGTAGAGACGCCCGATCGCTTGTATGTTGTGCCTTCGTGAGTCCCCACCTCCGCTGCCGTTCCCGCGATCGTGCGGGACCGAGACCGGCACTGTGGCTCTGCGCAGGGAGAACAGAGGGAGATCAGTACACGATCTCCCTCTGATCTGCCCTCCGATGTTGTGAGTGCGTAAGTAGTGTTGATTACTTCACTTCTGCATTCAGTTGTCACTCTCCGGGTACAGAAGCCGGAGAGAGAAGATGGGGAAGCAGATCTCTGCTTCATCAGCTTCTTTGGGGGTCCCTAGTTGACATTAGGGGCTTAGAAAACCCTGATGTCTCCATAAAGGAGACCTGTCACTGTAATTAAAAAAATAAAAAATAAAAAATAAAATTGAAGTACCCAAAAATATTAAAGTCAGACAAAAAAATAAAATGTTTAAGTCCCCCACCCCCACATACAAGTGCAAACATGCATTGGGTGTGCCTGCGTGCGAAGACTGGTTTTGTTTTGTTCATAGACTGGACCCAGGTGCACTTTAATGTTTTCAATATCTTGTTGCTGTGTATAGTGAATAATTATGAACGAAATGGGGGTAGCAATTCTTGAAGCTTTCTGGTTTGCAGTGCTACCTATTGCTTGTGCTCTACTGCCCCTTATTACAATGTCAGAGTCTATATGTCAGCCGACTCACTAAAAACAAACCACTTCCTATGTAATGCATATGTTACTTCCACATATGGTAAGAGAGAATCAGAAGTCATAGGAAGTCATAACTTTAAAGTGAACACTGCAATAATAATGTACGACGGTGGACACATATTTCTGCTTAGCTTTCATTCCCGCTGTTTCATTTTCTTTTTCTCAGTGTATGAATAACATATTAATGCACAAAACAAGAAAAATCTTTTTCATTTACCAAGTCTATGGTACCGTTTGGACATGGAGCAATGGAGTCACAGTTGGAGCATGGACCCTGGAAATAATTAACATGTTATTCAGGAAATGTTCAACTTATTTTATACCAAACTATATATGAAACTAAACATATAGCACTTGTGTAGTTCATACTTTGCATGTATTCCTAACAAGAGCACAGGTTCATTAAAGCTGACCATACACCATACATCTGACTGTACAATCTCTTTTAGATCTTCCTACAAATGTGTGTCTTCATATAATGTAGTTCTAAACTATCAGAGGGGGTGACACTCATTTTGGGTGATAGTAATTTTGGTGTCATTCCCTCTTAAAAGTCAAGCACTCGGTCATGGACCGAGAGCCCAACAGCGGTATAAGGGGAGCCAAGATGGACAGTGAAGTCCATCACTGAGTATGCGTGATGGCGTCACACCACAAATGTCATAATGCATGCACGGCGGCCGCACCGGGTGACACCCCCCCTGCTGCTGCTTCTATTCACTCCCTGCGGGCTGAACAAGAAAAATCAACTCTCCAATCCACGCTAAACAGCATGGATGGGGGTGGTGTTGCCCCCCGCCTTTGCTAGTGTATTGTGGCAGTGGTGGGTGTGCCACTGTCAGAATACCCCAACAGTGATTGCAGCTGATTGGCCGGAGTCGCCATTTGGACAAGAATTTTCAGACCGGTTTCTACATTAAAGAGTGTCAGCACAATTTTAGAACATTGAGCACTGTATGACCAGATCAAGGCAGCTGTCATCAAAATCAAAAGAGTACAAAAAAAAAGGACTCATGGCTTTATGACAGCAATAAGGTGACACTTACTTGCCCTTTAGTGGGGATCTGAACTATTATTGCATCAAAATAGTGCTTGCAGCATTTTGATCGCACCGGACCGCAGGCACAATGTGCCTTGCGATCTCGTGTGGGCGATCGCATTGCGGCCAGAGGGCGTTGCTATGGTGCCATTCACTTCAATGGCCCACCAGGCCCCCTCCTGCCCCACTAAAAAGTGAGCCAGCCGCAATGTGAGGCAGTGCGTTCTGGCCAGAATTGGGCTGGAACGCACTGCAACTAGTGTGAACGGGCCCTTAAACCAGCAGATAGCACTGCCATGAGTTCAGGGACATGCGTTATGTTCTATGGAGTAGCAAAATGGCATTTGTTTACAAAGCATCTTTAGCAGATTATTTTTTTTTTTTGCTTTTTAATAAGTTGCTGTATTGGTGACTGTAAGGAATTGGCACCTTTTAATATGGGGGATATGGCTTTGTTCATCATCTTAAGCCCTAGCATGTAACCCCAGGCATATACTGTAAAGTAAATCAGTATGCAGCAGGAAAGATTTAACAAATCACGGCACTATAAAATGCCTTTTAGGATAAGCCTGTGTAATGGAATTTTGAATGACTTAATTACCTGTATTATTTCTTCCAGTGTCTCGTTGCATTTAGATGGCAGAATTGGCAAAATGCCAGACGGTATTAAAATTCCATCAAGCACGTGAATTACACCATTAGAAGCAATTATGTCGCTATGAATAAGAGGGATTCCTGGGTCTCCAAACAGAATTCTCCCCTAACAAAAGATTAAAAAGATCCGTTTGCATTAATGATCTTAAACATTGTACAGAATGGCAAAGGGTGAAGTGTCATTCAGATACAACAATCACATATCATGTCACATTCTCCTGGCAATTGTCACTTAATACAATAGATATATATTCTGTATAAAATACAACTGACTGCATTTACTAAGATGGATGAGTTTTTTAGTTTTGTTATATTATTTAAAAAAAAATCACAAAAATGACCTGTTCACAATAATAGAAGTACAATAGTGAATTGATGCCTCAGTGGTCTCCGGGTGCAACCTCTCCCCCTTTTTTAGGTTATACCATTTGCAACAACATATAGAAAGAATGGGGTTTTGTTGAGAGGTATAACACCAACACTTGATTCAATTGATATAAAAAATATTTATTTTACACATATACAGCATAAAACCATGTATACATTACATTGAATACAACCTAAATCGAATAACATTTTAGGCAGAAATTAAAAAACAAATTGCATCCTAGCTCCAATTCATCTTGTTAGGCATTATATTCAGTAGGGAATTCCATGTATCCAGTCCCTACGCGTTTCGCATATTGCTTCCTCAGGGGAACATGGATCTATCTAATAAGAAATGTATATGTATTTAATCTTAAATTAATTCATCTAAGTGATACAGTACAAAAATCAATTTTGAAGTCTACACACCAGAAAGAACTGTGCTCTTGGCGGCTCCGCCGGACAGAGGGACACCCATCACCATCGTCACCCCCACACCCAAACACCTCTCACTTACCACCCAATGGGATTCCCAGATGCAAACAGGATTCCTCAGATAGAGTGTTGATAGGGATCGAAATCGCAACGTGACCACTCCGTCCGGGGGTCAATTTGGGGGCCCTGGGGCTACAAGAGGGGGCGTTTCAGGACACTATGGGGATACTAATATGGGCACATCACAGTAAAAGAAGCACTATTTAAAAGTAAGCTTATATAACGCTGGGAAGTGGGAGTATGTTCTATTCACTCTCAGTGGACTTGTTCACTTAATTCACTCCTATGAATACTTTGATATGATTACACACTTAGAGCAATGAATATAAACATACATGGAGGGAACACGGGAAGGGGTATACACCCCTTCCCATATATAGTAAAAAAAAAAATATTTTATATAT
>NW_017306847.1:434043-444326 GCF_000935625.1 Nanorana parkeri | reverse complement strand
TATATATATATAAAAAATTATTTACACAGTCAATCACTGGAATGTTTTTTCGTTTTTTCTCACACATGTTTGTGCCATATCTATTTTATTTGAGAAGGTTTTTTATTCAAGAACCTAAATTTATATCCCTATTAGTAATGGGGAGAAAGTTAGGAACCTATTAGAGTACACTCATAAATGGTCACTTAATAGGGATGGCATATGGGCTCACTAGGTGAAATGGGAATACCAAAGCTAACTGGGGATAATTATTCATACAGCATTTACGAGTGTGGACATACATATATATACATATATGGATATGAATATGCACGGTAGGATACATGATCTCACACATACAAACCTAACAGCGTAACTAATTCTTCAGCACAGGCGACCCTCCGCAAATTGTTCAGTCCTGAAACGCCCCCTCTTGTGGCCCCAGGGCCCCCAAATTAACCCCCTGACGGAGTGGTCACGTTGCGATTTCGATCCCTATCAACACTCTATCTGAGGAATCCTGTTTGCATCTGGGAATCCCATTGGGTGGTAAGTGAGAGGTGTTTGGG
The DNA here is from genome assembly GCF_000935625.1 of Nanorana parkeri. Taxonomy (NCBI): domain Eukaryota; kingdom Metazoa; phylum Chordata; class Amphibia; order Anura; family Dicroglossidae; genus Nanorana; species Nanorana parkeri. The sequence continues at coordinate 443,778 of NW_017306847.1, read as the reverse complement.
TGTGGGGGTGACGATGGTGATGGGTGTCCCTCTGTCCGGCGGAGCCATCAAGAGCACAGTTCTTTCTGGTGTGTAGACTTCAAAATGGATTTTTGTACTGTATCACTTGATGAATTAATTTAAGATTAAATACATATACATTTCTTATTAGATAGATACATGTTCCCCTGAGGAAGCAATATGCAAAACGCGTAGGGACTGGATACATGGAATTCCCTACTGAATATAATGCCTAACAAGATGAATTGGAGCTAGGATGCAATTTGTTTTTTAATTTCTGCCTAAAATGTTATTCGATTTAGGTTGTATTCAATGTAATGTATACATGGTTTTATGCTGTATATGTGTAAAATAAATATTTTTTATATCAATTGAATCAAGTGTTGGTGTTATACCTCTCAACAAAACCTCATTCTTTCTATATGTTGTTTTAAAACTGTTCACAATAATAAATGATTTGTGTAGATAAGATTTTTTTTTTTGCATGAAATGGACATTTAAAAACGAAAAGCTTTATTTTATATTGAATTGTTATTCTATCTCACAAAGCATTACTTTATTATCACATCAAAAGGTCCCTTTCCTGCTTTTCTCTATAGACACCTCATTAAAACTCAGTCACCACTAGCATCAAACTAGCACTGTTATAGTAAGAACACTGCAGAAGAACACATAGTAAATCTGAGTATACACGGGTCTATTTTTTTCATTCAACCTGTGGGCTGAACAAAAAAATAGAACAGATCCCTCCAACAATATTTATGAGTGTTGATCAATGAATACCTTGCTGTTTCTATTGTATTCTGACAGCGGGCGCTGGACGCTGTCAGAATGCCCAGGCAGAGCTGCAGCTGATTGGTTGCAAGCTCCATTCAGCTGAGAACTTTCCAAACTGCTTGTTCGATCAGCTGATCGAGGGATAGACAGCCGGAAAGGTGCCGACAGCATCGCCCACTCAGCAAAGTTCAGCCAGTTCATCAAGTACCGGCCAAAATTTGCTGCATGTATAGCCTACTTTATGAGTTCAGTTCCTCTTTTAAGAGAAGCTTTATCCTCCAATTTACCATCTCCCATAAGATTTACTTTTAAGGCATGCCAACTGTTAAGGATGCCAGTGTGCTTATTTCAACTCTCAACCGAACTTTCAAGACCTTAAATGACTGCTGTCTTTAGACATCTGCGGCAGCAAAAAATCATTTTGTTTTGTTTTGGATTTTTGGTAATTTCGTTTTTCAAAATGGGTCCAAAAGTCAATTCGTTATGTTATGCGGATTTGTCCGAATCAGAAATGTTCATAATTTCAGATATGTTATATAATTACGAACTACATTTCCTTGCAGCAAAGTGACATTAGAAAAAAAGTGACATTTTACTTTTTGACAGTGCACAGAAACAATCTGGGTTCCCCCCGGCAAAGCACTGTCCCCATGTCGAGGGTATGTGGCCTGGTATTGTGCAGGGGGGGGGTTTTTTGCGGGGGGGGGGCCCCTCCCCCCCCCCCCCCCTTTCTGCTCTGCCAGGCTGCTGCTCAGATCAAGGGTCTGGTAAGGGATTTTAGGGGGGCACGCATTTTTTACGTTTTTTTTGTCGTTCCACCCCTAAAATTCCTACCAGACCTAAAGGCTCTGGTATGAATTGGGGAGGGGACTCCATGCTGTTTTTTATTTTATGTTTACATTTAACAACAAAAGTTCATTCCGAATGACATTCAGAAAAAAATTTCAGATGTATCCGAATTTTGTAATCGATATGTTTGGATTCGTTACTCCTCTTATTTGGAAATTCAGATGCGTACGAGTTTCTGAAAATTCATACAAATTTCAATTAGGAATGAAACGAATCGCAGATGTCTAGCTGTCATAGCTGAGCATCGTCATAGCAACCGCAATTCAAACAGAGGCTAAGATGGCACCTTCCTTGGTTGTAAGTAATTCAAGGTTGAAGGAGCAACTGTTTAGATGCTTCTGAATTGACTTTTACATGAAAAAAACCTAACAAACTTAAAAAACAACGTTAAAACTAAATTGAACAGTAAATTTTTGTAAGAAAAAAAAAAAGGTATAGAGCATCTAAGGGCATATTTCTAAAGCAAACATTCACTGCAGGTGTATTTTCCTGGTACATGTTTTCACCTGCAGTGAATGCTTGGTAAATGTCCCATTTACTGTTTTAAAAATATGCCCTCAACACAGCATGCATTATGCTTTTGTGTCTGATGTCAGCGATTCTATAAAATCCAAGCAAAAAAAATACATGAAAACTTCACAACCAATGCTGTGAATCTCTACCCAAAGTTCACATAAGGTACAAACACAGTTTATATATATAAACTACACTGAAACTCTAGAATATCAATGTCATCAATTCTCACCAAGACCAGGAATAACTGCTGTATACTGAGGATGAAAAAGAAACAAGTAAAAAAAAAAGATGCTAGTTTACTTACATTGTGTGTCACATTTATCTTTATCATCTCATTTGAGGTAGTCACAATATGTGGCATTGTAATTAATCTATCCAAAGTGACCTAAAAGGAGCAAGATACAATTACACAAAGATTTAACAGTCCCTTGCAGTCACAGTTATGGCATTTTCCTGGCATTTTTCTTATTCAGATGAGGATTTATTCACCAAGATAGCACATCAGGATTGTGGGAACTACATTAAAAAAAAATAGCAGTTAATTTCAGTCGAGTCCAATGAGATTTTAAGGTCACAGCCACATGGTTTAAATAAAGATCCCTATGCTTGTGCTAATGTTTTGCAAGTTGAGCCTCTTATGTAATGTTCTTATTCATGTGGGATTACACTATTGTGGTGCAGTAACATGTCAAGTGCAGTTCTGGCTGCGCTGGGCTGTGTTGGAAGTTCACTGAAAACCTATTGTCTGCCTTAAAGTGACATTAAAGTCTCAAGGTGTTTTTCCCCATTCTAATTCTGCTTTAAGGACTTACCTTATGTGATGCCTCTTGATGCAATCATCTTCTTCCTTCCACTTGTTTCCAGCAGTCCCTCCAGCACTCGTGCCAGTCTCTGATCTAGCGCAGACTGCTGTTTCTACCTGTCCCACGGAGTCTGTCCAACGTGCACGCTCACGGCTGCGTGCATTTATTTCTATTGCGTCTCTCCTCCTCTCCCCGCCGGTGATATGGACTGTACATGCACACGCCCACATCATCCTCCTGCACGGCTGTTCTGCAGCCGTGAGTGAGCGATACAGACAGAGGTAAGTAATTGTCTATTTGACAATTTTTTTTATGTTTTTGTATATATCTACTGCTTGAAAGAAAACAACAAGACTTTGATTCCACTTTAACCCCTTCTTGACGGGAGACGTACTGTGTACGTCCCGTCACAAAGTGGCTATATGACTGGCCACGTACAGTGTACGTGCCGAGTTATATAAGCCTCTGTAATGCTGGTAACTGCTGATTCTCAGCAGTTCCAGTCATTAATGAATGCCTCACTATTGAGGCATTCATTAATGAAATAGTTAAGCTTTTGTAAAAGATTCTTTCTTTCATTAATGAAAGAATGAAGCCTTTACATTCAGATACGGGTTCGCTAAATAGCGATCCCGTATCTGAAAGCTGAAGATAGCAGAGAGGTAGCAGTGACTCACCTCTCTGCTATTCGTTTTGACAGCTGTATAGCCCGATGTTAAATGATACATTTCAAGCACTAGATACAAATGTATCTCTTGAGTGAAATGTATCAGTTTGATCGTCTAGGAACGATCAAAGACCTTTAGCGAGATCTGATTCTGACATGCTGTCAGGATCAGTCTCTAAAGTTATTATTAGCTGTTCCTAAGTTTGGAGCAGCCTGATAATGACTAAAAATAAAAAAAAAGTTAATTTATTAGGCAGTCATAGTGACTGCTCGATATAAACTGACAAAAAAAAAATATTTTTTTTTACAAAAAAAAAAATAAAGTGTACAAAAAATTAGGAAAATAAAACTTTTATATATAAATATATTTTTATACTATAATTATTATTAAAAAAAATCTACACATAATAATAATAATAATCAAAACTTGCTGCTGTGGAAGAATCACACAGCAAAAATGTAAAAATGTAAAAAGTGTGTCAGTCATTTAGGAACAGAAACTGAAAACTAGCTCAGTCATGAAGGGGTTAAAGTAGTATTAAACGCTCAAACTTTTTTTAAATACAAATCCAGATCTAACAAATTCCCCAGTAAAGTATTTCTTCACAGTTTTGCTAAAACACTTAGGCCCCATTCACATTGAGCGATTCGCAAATCATGCGTCTGCAAGGGGAAGGAGCCACCCTAAAACAGGATATTAGGTCCAGTGATCAGGGGACTACCTGATTCTGCAGAAAACTAAAACTTTTAAAAGTCAAGGAGCAGCATTCACTGCAATGGATTTAATCAGCATTTGAAATAGCTTAAAAACATTTTAGTTTAAATATTACTGTAGCGCAATGCATATTAATATGCATACGTAATACCTCAAATGTCTGAACCAAGCCTTCATAGAGCCCTTGAATCCTACAAAAGAGCCACATAATTAAAACACCTTTTATAGCTTTGTTTTTGTCTGTACTATTTTATTCAAGATCAAGGTCAATCTTGAATAAGCTCACTTCTGTGATAAATTATAACTTCAATACAAATTAGCTACCTAAACGTGAGATTGTAGTCCATCAAGCGAGTGAGCTTGGAGTGGTGGCCATGGTCCTGTGAGTTGTAAAGTCGCCACCGCTCCAAGCTTACTCCCTTGATGGACTACAATCTCACGTTTAGGTAGCTAATTTGTTTTGAAATTATAGTCTATCACAGGAGTGAGCATGGAGTGGTGGCTTCTTTACAACACACACAGGGACCATGGGGAACAAAGGTAGCCACCCTCCAGAAGGAAGGACAGTGTCAGCAGGAATTCAGAGATGATTAAATGATCTATAGATGAGTGATACACAAATAAGATACATTTTTGTCAATAGTTAGGGTACGTGAATGCAAGTTTTACCTGCTAAGTTTAATGTCACTTTAAGATGCAATTAGTGTGCTCTTTGTATGCCACTCATCAGAAAAACATTATTAGAAAAATTAAAAAATAAATATTTTAAATGACTCATAATGACACATAAAATGAATGAGATACGAATATACTATACTTACAGAGGCTACAGAAGAAATATGATATTTAACCAATTCCAACAGTTTGTGTTTAGCCTGAAAAAGAAACAATATGTTTACAAAAAATACAGATACATTAGAACTAAACATCATTTTTTCAAATCCATTTACCTGTAATCCATTCAGTTACATATGAACTGCTGCTGGCATATTAATTGCTCAGTTTATCCGAAAAAAAAGAATATGTAACTGTGTAAATTTAACGTACATCTAAAGCCAATTTTTTTTTTCATATTGGATAGAGCAGGGGAGGGTTAAACCTCTGTCAGCTTTTGTTTTTGACATATTTGTCTCATTGAGGGACATTTCCCTTCACTTCGTGTCCTGTAGACTCTACGGGACGTGAGAGGATATCTTTCCAATGTGAGGAAACTCCCCTCTTGGTTTATCGCGCAATTTCAGCCGCGAAATCGCGCATATTTCAGCGCAATATCGCTCTATGTAGCTTGTCGAATGCATTTCAATGGAGTTTCAATCTCGCAGCTCAATGTCGCCTGCAGCTCGTCTCTCAAGCTAGACCCTCGTTCATGACCCTTTTTTCCACAGATGTCGCGCGATTCGGCTCCAATGTACCGGTGATATTGCACGACTTGGTTGCACGATATCACGCTACATTTGCACTGCAAAATGGAAGGAAAGAATGATGTCACATCAAGATCGCTGTTGATTGGTTACAGCCCAAAGTAGCAACGACGAAATCCCGACAGAAAAACGCGATATGTAGCGCGATAAAATGTGCACTGTCGCTCAATATCGTGCAATGTAGCTCAAAGCTGTTCAGCACAAAATCGCGCGGAAAAAACCTGCAATATCCATGTCGCTCAGTGTGAATGGGGTCTTAGACAGTTGTCCCAGGTACCCATTGTAAAAGTTCCCCTGAGGGCAATTAGAGACAGAGAATCTCTCTAACGAGGACACAGACAGCAATAAAATCCTGAAAGTGGTTCTGTCCCCTCACCATTCTATCCAAATTAAATTAGTTTTGGCTTTAGTTCTACTTTAAACTAGTTATATGGCACTAAATACAAAGGAATTTTAAAATATTGACTCTTACCTGAGTCAAAAGATATATCAACCTTCCATCTCTTAAAGAATCCACAGCCTTGTTAGATGGGACAAACACAGTGAAGAAGCCGTGTCCATTTAACATTAGTGGAAGATCACAGTTCTGGAAATACAGAGATATGGTTTGTACATCAAGCTAAATTTACAATGTTATAATGTACAATTAAAAACAAAGCAGGTACTTCAGTTCAAACACATCATGTGAAAAGCATCTGCACATGTTTAGGTATTCAGAATGAAGAGGAATTTGATTTTCACACAGTTGGATTATTAAAGTAAAAATTTTCACACAATTATTTTAGGGAAAGATTCTCAGCTCCATTAATAAATTAGCTTGTTTTCTCTATTTAAAAAGCAGTGCTGCAATCCTGCGTTTAAAAAAAAAAAAGGAAAGAGTTAGGGCTGGTGCAGACCTGAGCGATCCAGGACACGCGTCCCAGGATCGCACGTTTGTGCACAATTGCAGAGAGCGATTGCCGAGTGGCCCCATTGATTTCCATGGGGTACATTCGCATAGCAATCGCAGAAAAAAGGTACATGCACCTTTTTTTTGCGATTCACAACGCGCAGCTGTTTTAGCCACAATCTTGTTTGGATGCACGGGTGGAATCGTGGCAGGAAACCATGCAATCTGCCCAGCATGATTGGGGTGCCATTAGAAAATGGCACCAGCAGCGCGATCGTTGGTGATGGGCGACTCCGTGACTGCGTGGCAATCCGGTGCAGGCCCTAAGAAAATAAAAAAATCAGGAGTAGTACTTAGTCATGAGGTCACATGACCAGCTCTCCTCCAAAAAGGGATTTCTATCTGCTCCTTTAGGCAGAGAGAACAGCGTAGGATACCAAGTGATGCATATTGCCGCCCAAATGGTATGAGTGAGTGGGCCGTTGTATGCAGGAGCCCTGCAGAGCATGACAGAGGGCAGATTGTAATATTTTCTCTCCATTATAAATTAGCCCCTTCATTTAAAGAAAGGTAGAGCTGTACTTTAAAATGAAAAGACGCATCTGTGTAACAATTGTCGTATCGGCTTTGAGGACAAGAACAGTCATCCATCTAGCATAGATCAAAAGAGAAGACAGAGCGTGGTCTGAGAGTTGAATTATTAGTGTTCTTTTATGTCATTTGCCTGCTGCTGCATGTGACCTTGCCCAGGAGCAGAGCAACCAATAATGGGGCATTAAGGATATCTATGTCTTTCCAGTCAATCACTAGGAGTTTCATAGCCAGTGGTGCATGCTGGAGAAGGATATAAATATCCGGGTCTGACCATGTGAGAGTCTTTACCCCCTGAGCCTCCTCCCTGGGAGAGGATGCGTTATTATAAGTGAGCTATCTGACCAGGCCTGCAGCCTGCAGGTGGTCAGGTACGGACCCAGTCGGGGTCAGGAATTGTTCCTGGGATGGAGAGAGCAACTTCGTATGCTGGAGGCCAGGATGGGCTTGGACCCTCAGAGAGAAGTCTGGTGTCTCACCCAGGGGAGTTGTCAAACATGTCTGCTGACCAGCTATGGTTCTCCGACACAGTTTAACCGCATTTTCAGTTTAAAGGCTCTTTACACTGTGAAGCTGGAAAGCAGTTAGTGAGTGTGGAGTTTTGTGTTGTCCGAGATATCTGCAGCCCTAACCTCTCCCTTTTTTGCCGTTCATGGAAAAAAGCATTGTAAAATCCTTAATGTCACTGGTGCCCAATGTTGCTTTCACATCTTACATACTGGCTAAGGGCTCATCCCTGAGCTAAAATGTCATATTCCCCTGCCCCTGAAGTCAGGGGGGTGCTACACTTTATATTCAGTAAAGAAGGCGATACCCTAAGGCAATAATAACGAGTATAACCAGCAGGTTAGGGTGAGATGGGTTTAAAAGAACCAAGAAGTCCTCTATCAAACCAGTGTAAACATAGCATAGTCCTCTGAAAACAAAACAGATTTACATCTTACTCCGATCACAATCCAAAAGAAAGCATTAGGAATATATCCTTAGAACAGTGGCTTGCCTGAGAATCTTGTGTTACGCAACCTTGCTCAGTTCAGAAGATAATTACAGAAGACCAGAATAGAGTACAACTGTATGAAAAATGAGCAGTGTGACCTCTTCTCACATGTCTTCTCCGCTGCTATTTCGTGGTTTCAGACTATGTGAAATTATTCTGAAGCGTGTGACACCATCATTTGGCTTTGTAAACTGTTCAGTGGAATTGGCAATACTGCAGGTGATATTTTGCCAATCCCCTTAAAAAAAAAACTCAGCTACAACCTCTGTAAAGAAGTTTTCTGATGCTCCAGTCTTTTATTTCTGAATACTAGTTGACATTAGTTTCTTTTATAGTACATCATACCCTTTAGACTACACTTTTCAGATAGCAAAATCCTTTCTCTAAACCCTAGACATTTAATACTAACTCATGCTGTCCATAGGCATGGTCCTTTTTTGGCATTTTCAACCACTTTCAATAGCTTTCAATGACAAAAATGACCATACAATAGGCAAGCTAACATGGTGGTAACAGATTGCTTTATCAGTTTGATCGTGATTGTGTAATGAGTATTGTTTTGTGTGTTACTTCCTGCGCTTCACTGCTTAAAAGGTTGGGATTCAAAAGAGTCAAAGCTTATTGTTCACAATCCTTTCATACAGTCTGTCTCCTTTTAGCTGGGGAGGATTTCCACCAGCTTGAATAATTGTTAACTGATTGAGTATATACATTAAATATACAAAAGCAGAGGTTTCCTTCAGTTGAACCAGCATGCCATTGATCCAAATATATAGGAAACTGAAATTATAAGCAAACCTTCCTTGCATTTTCCTATAACAATCAAGCTAAGATCTACTCCCTCTTGCCTAATAAATCACTAATCACTGAAGCCATCCATTACAATCAAAGGCCAATAGGGAGGCTCAAGATTGAGGAAGGGCAGGGCACTTTAAACTTACAGGAAAAGTCAATATTTTCACTGACCGTCAGCTACTGTACATTTTCAGTTGCAGTTATTTTAAAGGTAACTTCTATTGATACATTTTTTTTCATAATGTTTTGTTCCTGGAACCTAATGGTTGGGATAGAAAATGAAGACCTCCAGCTGCAAGTATTAGGTAATGTAAATAATTATATAGTAAGGGTCGCAGTGCAATAGACATATATCTAAATGGTTGCTAGCTGCAATATGTTTATACACAAGGCCAAAAGGTAGTGTTTAGAATTAGACCTGTCATACTCAGTATTGTACATGTAGACCAGCCCTGGAAAATAAAATAATGCAATCAGCAATATCACAGAAGGTTCTATACCCAGTTTTACACAGTGATTTTAGCAGGGAACCCGGAGAACAGCATCCCCAGAGTTCTCTACCTCCAGTGTGGCTGGCGGGAGTGTCAAAAAAGACAGGGACAGGGAAAGAAGAAACCCAGCATGCGACACAAATGTCACGGGACTAAATAAGATTGATCCCCCCCCCCCGGGTCCAGCCCAAACAATGGAGCATTAAATACCAAAAATATTAATT
>NW_017306847.1:426712-434028 GCF_000935625.1 Nanorana parkeri | reverse complement strand
CCCGGGTCCATCCATAACTATGGAGTATTCAATGCCAAAAATATTAATTACCATTTATTTTTATTTATATGCATAAATAAATAGTACATTTGCTTCTGGTATTATCCATGTTCAAAAACATTTACATGCAAATAAATCATGCCAAAAAAAGTCCCGTGGACATGGACTGGCTATACTTATCAGTCATTAGCTGCTCATAATAACCACAGAACCTACTGCTGAAGTATGAATCTGAGTGATGATCCAGCAATCAATGGAGTTGACTTTTTTTGAGGTTTTAGTAATACAATAAGCAAGTTACACAGCGCGGGTGATAAACCCAATGCACATGTAGGGAGCTCTGTGATATCTGGCTGCAGCGCATTGCATAGAACTCAGGATAATGTAAATGAGGGAACTTTCTGGCTGTGGCACGATGGCAATGTTTCATGGACAACATTATCAGTTTACTGTCTGATTTCACCTGTTGCCAGGAATAACTCTTTTAAAAAAATGGTTTTATTATCTTTTACCTCCAACAAAGTTTCAAATCGGCTGAATCTGTCATCTGTGGCAAGTATGTCACCAATGGTCATCTGGAAAAGAGTCAAACAAGTGTTAAAAATATCTTACATATAGCATGAAAGTTTACATTTTCATGAGGGAACAAGTAACTTCAACAACCTGCAACTTAACAAAATGATAGTAGTAGCTATTGATTGGAGGTGAGGCACAGTGAAGAATAATGGAGGCATCTCACCACTGGAGTCCTGGAGAACTACCTCCTCTAAAATCAGTATTTTTTCTATATTGATTGAACTGTAAAATATCCCATTTATGATAACATTTTGTTCTGGCATTGACGTGAGCACTGTATCTCTACGAAAACTGTTTTTGTTAGTTTTGGCCATATATTAGAGCTATCAGTGGCCATGCCAGCAACATCCAGCTTAATTAAAGTTGATTTAAAAATTGACTGAGCTGGTTGTAAAATTGATGACCAGACAGTGACTGCAGCCTCAGATTCTGTCACTGTGTATTGAAGCAGCCGTGAGTGTCAGTGGCTGCCTTACTACAGTAACTGACAGTGGAGATTGCTCCATCCATGTTATTTAGCATGGATGAATGAATCTATTAATTTTCTATTGCTAGCATTAGAACCTCTGTCAGGTTTATATTGATGTCTATGTCCCTCAGTAATAAGAAATTCAAAATTTTGCAGTTGTCACCATAAGGAGTTTAGGGAAAACCTCCAAATGGGGACCCCTGTTCCACTAAAAACTTTCTCAGATGGAATTTCCCTTCATTTCCTCTGTTGTGTCTCTGGAACAAAGGGACATAGACCGCAAAAATAACTGTCAAGACAGGGTTCCTTTAACCACTTAAAGACCAGATGTTTAGACACCCTTCATACCATTTTTTGGGAACAGATAGAGCTTTCTTTTTGGTGGTATTTTATCACCACTGGGGTTTTTATTTTTTACTATATAATGAAAAAAGCTGTTTTCCCTACGTTATGTTAAAAAAACGTTTATTCTTACCCATATTTTTGGTAAAACATAAAAGATGGGGTCACGTCGGGTAAATAGACACCAAACAAGTCAAGCTTTAAAATTGCATGCGCCTGCGAAATCGCAATAAGATACTATACCCAAAATTGGCCATAGGCACGGCTTTAAAAGCTTTTACCGCTCATCAATTTAGTGTGATCAGTGAATAATGGCCCTAAAATGATTGCCCTCACTCTGACGTTCGCAGTAATATCCATCATGTGCGGCGTAATGTGCACAATCGTCATATACGCACCCGGCGCATGTTTGCGCGTGTGTATGTGGGGCTGGGACTTTTAAAAAAAATTGTGTTTTTTAACATTCTTTTTTATGTGTGACTTAAATTTTTTTGGGGGAACTTTAATTTTTTTTCTACTTTTTTTTGTTTTTTCACTTAACTTTATTATCACACAGGGGGCTAAGAAGGGGACAAATAAAGGGACAAATAAATAAGCAGTAAGTAAGCTGCCATTTGACCTTCTACAGAAAATGATTATTGCCTGGCTATCATATTGATCAAATAACTTCAATATTCTTTGTGTCATGGACTTAGAACAAGTATAGTATGCAGGTCTTGAGTTCTGACTTTACAGTGGGAATCTGACAAACCGTAAATGGTTAAGTCTCTGTTTTAAGGCTGTCTAGTTTAAGTTTGATGGCCCCATGCTAAAGAGGAGAATCTGCATCCGCCAGAGAGCTTACACATGCCTCAGCAGAGGTTGTTCTCTCTCTTAAGATCTATACATCCTGGCGCACCAGACGGAATTTAATGTGCAGTCTCTACTTGTGAAGTTAGGGCAGCTTTACATTCTTTAATGGCGTTCATGAATTGTTACAATATTTTTATTTCTAAAGTTTGTGTTGATGTTCTTGATATCTTAAACTGATGTTACACTAGCCTTCCTCTTGCTGTAGAGTTATCACTACTGTGGCATCAGCCTAAGGATTGCAAACATATTTAGGAAAAACTCCACTGCTTATATGTGTCCACCCTCAGCAACTGAATGAGCAAGGTGTTGCTCCCTAACTGAAAAAAAATGTTGCAGAGTATTTTGGTAGTTGGCAGTATGAGAATGACATGCTCATTCAGCCGGTGAGGGAGTGACACATATAACCAAGTCATTTTATTACTGCCCTGCTGTGTCCTACATAGCAATTCAGCCGCCGGTGAGTTCTCATCAGTGACAGGTTCAGTAGTATAACATCGGCCTCAATGCGATCAGGGTAAATTCAGCATTAGGCAAGGTAGGCGTCTACCTTCTCCCTACACAATAAATAATTCAAGCTGAGATTTAGTTGATACAAACAGCAAAGTGATAAAATGTTCTGTAATTTGTGGATAGGGCCAATATATGAATGGCAAAGGTTTAGCAGGCCTATAGGCTGAAGTAACATATTTATATCAGAACAAAAATAGAACAGTACAATAACAGAGGATACCTGGCTCTGGCTTCTAATGACTTCTGTGTTGTCATATTCAATTACTTTGTTGATAACATGGATAATGCCATTGGCTGCTGGTAGGTCCAGTTTTGTAATTATGTAGGATTCTATAGGTTTGGAGGATTTAGTGAACCTCTGTGGATCAAGTGTAGCATAAACACACATTATATACTATAACGGAAAACATAAAATTACTTAATTATTTCAAAAAGACACTATTGCCAGACCATTCATTTCAAAAGAAATCTTTCCATAAGATTATACAGTATGTGCATTTTACATATGTTATGCTATATTTCACCCTCTTGGAAGTTATAACAGACCCAGCAGACCCTCAAGTGACATTCAATAGTAATCCCCTTCGCTCCTCCACTGGCTTCTATATAAAAGGTTATGTATGGAGAAGAGGGGCAGAGTAGCTGGGCCAGGACAGAGAGTAATTAGACACCTCCCAGAGGAGGCTAGGGCTATGACATGCAAGAAGGGAGGGGGCTCTGCTCGGGAATTTACTCTGCTGGAGTAGTCAAATATTCTAGCAAGTTCAAAGGCAAGTTGCAAGTGAATAAAAAGCAATGCAAGTAAGCATTTCAAATGCTTGATTGTTCTGTGCTTTTTACCTGCAATGTTTTGTTTTCTTTAGATTTACATGTAATAGATCAGCTTGGTGTAAATGTTCTTATTAATAGGTGTTAATGTTTTGAAAAACATATAGTTTGTAATTAAATTGGTGGATTGGGACAGCCATATTTGCTCATTACATATACCAATTATTTCTCCTGCTTTGGAGTGCTACAAAGTAAAGCTCTTTCTAATATCAGAGAACAAAAAACATTTCTGTGTAATATTTATCCAGCGCTAAACATTTGCTAAGGAAGAAAATGTTTCTGTGATCACCATGGTTGGTGCTCATGGTAGTGTAATGTTTGAGAATCGCTCACATTAGGTCCCAGTTAAGGACCTATGGCTGTCAGCAACTATTGCTGGTATGACATTTGTTTAATTAAAGGAGAACTATGGGGTTAAGGCTTTTCCCCATAGTTCTCCTTTGGGTAACGGGAGGACACAAACTAGTGTCCTCCCGTCACCCTAAGCTCAGTATACCGCGAGCTACTGCTCGCGGTATACTGAGACGCCGCAGCTGAAGCGGATCCTGACAATTATGTCTGGATCCGCCCAGCTGCGTGAGTGACAGCTGGCTCTGCCAGCTGGAGGGGAATCCAGCCCCTCCCCTGTCACAGCAGAGAGCTGTGACAGGATCGAGAGGTGAGCGAATGCCGGTATGTGTTCGCTCACCTCCCGATCTCCTCAGCCGACCTGTGACAGTCTCATTGTCACAGGTCGGCTAGAACTATGAGGTGAGTGAAAAACACTCACCTCATAGTTCTCCTTTAATGCTCTCTGAGCACTGATATTAAGGTGGGATATTAGTCTACATTTTGCTGTCCTAGGAGCACAACCAAAGATATTAGTCTACATCTTGCTGTCCTGAAGCACAACTAGAAGACCCACCTACAATGCCATCATTCAGTCAGGGCTTTACCCTCCAAAATATCTGCTGGAGCCCATCATAATTTCAGAGCAGTTCTGTGTCCCAACTGCAGTATTGATGTGCACCACTAGTACTACATGTCCCCCAATTTAGGCAACACTGTCACAATTTATTAAAGGTTAACCCCAGCTTAAGATCCTTCCTTGCAGCAATCTGAACACTCAAGCAGCAATTATAGTGTATTATTGGTTTGATTATTCACAGGAGCATGGCATCATTAACTCTAACTACACCCTTCAAAAATCCAAACTCCAGTGCTATGTAGACCTAGGTCGAACCCCAATCAGCAATCTTCAGAGGCACAATCACTCAGTGAGGCTGCCATCCTAGAGGCTATTGGGAAACTTCCCCAAGGTGCATGCAAAAAGAACATAAAGAAAGCGACTTCTCCTGGTGTATTAACGATTATTAACAATAATGTCAAACAAAGTGCATTAAGCTACTCACATATACCATGCGAAACAAAGCGTATACATTTCCGACCCTGGACAACCAAGCTTAGCCGGAACGACAATCAAGGGTGAGGGTCAACCACCACAGGTCTATACAGAACCAATAACAGGTGACGCATTTTGGAGGTGATCCGCCTTCTTCAGAGCTAGCTCTAAAGAAGGGGGGGGATCACTCTCGTAAAACACGTCAGCTGTTACTTTTTATCAAATGAAGGGGAACTACATTCAAAACATTAGACATGCGCGATTCGTTTCATTCCGAATCGAAATTCGGACAACATTTCTGAGATTCGGATGTATCCGAATTACAGAATTAACGAAAGCAAATGAATCCGAATTTCCGATTCCGATATTTGTTACCGGTAGTCTAGACGAAATTTCATTTGTTGGTCGAAATTTCATTGCAGCAAAGTGACATTAGAAAAAAAAATATATATACCGGTACATTTTTTTTAGTCTGCAGAAGAGGAAAAAAAAAAGCGTGGGGTTCCCCCCAAAATCCATACCAGGCCCTTTAGGTCTGGTTAGAATTTGAAGGGGGAACCCCAGCCCCTAACATTCCTACCAGACTCTTGATCCGTGGGGATCCGTGTCAAATACTACATAGCATTCGGGAGATGTCATATGAAAAGCATTATGGCACCTCGGCTCACAGACCCAAATGGCATTCAGAAACTCACGAATAGCATTGGGGAGTTCCCGAATGCTATGTAGTATTTAACAGCTGAGAGTGTCAAATGGACAGAGCAAGCCGTGACGTCACGGCTCGCTCCGCCCCTTTTGTTTACTTTCGAGCAGGAATGTCATTTTTACAGTGACTTTTCGTCGGGTACGGGCGGTCGTCGGGACTTTTTTTTTTATTTCAGCGGTTCAGTGGGCGTTGTGCAATTAGTCAAAAATGTAATCTTTGTTTTTTTTTAAATTACAGGATTTTATCAAAAGTCTGGACTTTTTAATAACTATTTTATTTAACCCTTTAATGAATGGTTAGGGGTACAAGTACCCCATACTCATTCACAAAGGGGGGGGCATCTGGGTTAGGGATGTCCCGATACCAAAGCTAGCATCGGTATCGGGACCGATACAGGGCATTTTGACAAGTACTTTGTTGTCAAAATGCCCCGATGCATAGCGCTGATTTTTTTTTCTGTACCTTCCGTGGTGCCTCACGGGGTGCCGAATGCTTTTCCTCATCTGAGGACGTCGTCGGCGCTGAGTGTTAATGTGACATTGCAAGATATCATTATTTGTCAGAATGCCAGAGGTAGCCGGCTGTTGCTCTCTATCGGGAGTTTTACGTCTCCATAAAGCTAGAGCTATTGAAGAAGTATTATAAGAACCGTTTCAAAAATGTTTGTATAAATGAGAAATTATAATAATCTGTATTTTAGAAAGCAGAATTATATTGGCAATTAGTGAGGAACAAGTAATTCATTGTGCCAGCAGTTTGCCAATCTGAGTGGAACTAGGTTTAAAATTTGCAAACCTATTATTATTAATAGTGTTAATAACAATATATATAAAAAATGAATAAAGAAGTAATAAAAATTGTGGGGCAGAATTGTGAGCAACTCCCACAAGCTGAGCACCGAGACGCGATGCAGCGATCCTGCCCAGCGCCGACTACAAGAGGCACCGCGTGAGACAACAGGGATCGGAGTGAAACTGTGAGTGAGGGAAGCTGGGACGGGGCTGTCTGTAAATCTATTGCTATAGTGTACCGGACGTGTGTAATCTATATGTAGTACATATATACAGCACACACCTCCACTACACTCCAGCAATAGAGTTACAATTCTCCACTGCTAACATGAATAGGTTAAATCATAACCATAGTACATATACAGCACATACGTCCAGCACACTGCAGTAATAGAGTTACAATTATCCCCTGCTAACATGAATAGGTTAAACCATGATCCATAGTACATAACATGTAGTTGTACTATGGATCATTTAAAGTCACCTGTCACTTGAAGAAAGTATCGGTAATTGGTATCGGCAAGTACATGAGGGGAAGTACTTGTACTTGAAAAAGTGGCAACGGGACATCCCTAATCTGGGTGCCCCCTTAATTAAAGGGGTACCCCGATTCAAATAAGCCCCCTTGCCCACAGACACCCACAACCACCGGATCAGGGATGTGGGGAAGAGGCCCTTGTCCCCATTATTATTGGGACACCCTCCCAATGCCGAGGGCACGTGGCCTGGCAAGGCGCAGGGGGGCACTCGATTGTCCTCCCGCCTTTCCTGCCCTGCCGGGCCAGTGCTCAGATCAAGTGTCTGGTAGGAATGTTAGGGGGGAATTTGGGAGGAACCTCACGCACTTCTTTTTTTTTTAAC
>NW_017306847.1:415373-426549 GCF_000935625.1 Nanorana parkeri | reverse complement strand
TCCCCCCTCCCCGACCCCCTCTCCCCCCCCGCGGGGGGGGGGGGGGGGGGGGGGTCCCTCCTAACATTCCTACCAGTTCTAAAGGGTCTGGTACGAATTGGGGGGGGAACCTCATGCTTTTTTTTTCTACTTCTGCAGACTGTAAAAAAAAAAAAATGTCGCTTTGCTGCTGCTAACGAATTTTGTCCAAATCCCGAAACATATTGAATTTCGAACCCCAATCCCGAAAAACGAAATCCGAATCAAACAAAACGAAACAAATTTTTTGACGGTGCACATGTCTACAAAACCATTTTATTAAAAATAGAGCAGGAAAGGGGTTTTAATTGCTTCAGGCTGACTGTGTCCCCATTGAAAAGATTTTGCCTTCACTTTCTGTCTCAATGATCAAACAGGAAGTAAGAGATTTTTTGGGACAACAAATCAATAAAAACCTGAAATAGGTGCTAACATTTTTCTACTCTTCCAAAGGTATGGAAAAAATTGTCCAGGTGGCATGGAGATGCTCAAAAGTTGAAAATCTCAGCAAACATCAACAAAGCATTTTGAGAAGCACTTATAATCACCTCTTAAAAATACCCCCACTTGATCTATGCATTGGACTGTTGGATCAGGGTGGGACTGGCCTGTTAATGTCCAGCCTAAGAGCCTTCTTAAAAATATATTTTAACTTCTTGTTCAATCATTTTTATTGAGATTGGAATAATAGCATGGTAAAGCTTAAAGGAGAACTATGGGGTCAGTGTTTTTCCCCATAGTTCTCCTTAGGGTAACGGGAGGACACAAACTAGCGTCCTCCCGTTACCCTAAGCTCAGTATACCGCAAGCTACAGCTCGCGGTATACTAAGACGACGCATGAACCCGGTATGTGTTCGCTCACCTCCCGATCTACTGAGCCGACCTGTGACAGTCTCATTGTCACAGGTCGGCTAGAACTATGAGGTGAGTGGAAATCACTCATCTCATAGTTCTCCTTTAAAGGTTATTAAACCACCAGGTGTTTTTGCAAAGATCTACTGCTAGCAAGCTGCGCGCTCCCATCCGAAAAATCTCGGGCGACCCCAAAGGATCGCAGATTTTCAGCCGGGAGACGAGGAGAGACACGAGCTAAGTCTATGGAAGCGTGCACATGCAAGCAGACAGCGTGGGACAGGAAGTGCCAGCAAGGACACAGGAGTCAGCGCTGGATTGGAGACCTGCTGCAGTGCTGGAGGGACAGCTGAAAACGACACTAACGAAGAAGATCGGATTAAGAAACATAATTTAAGGTAAGTGCTTACACTTACATTGGGGGGAGGGAACATTTTTTTTAGACTTTAATGTCACTTTAATAAGATGTATCTATTAACCTGCTATTTCCAATTTTTCCAATTTAGGGATATTCCTGCAACAGCTAGTGTCCAGCAGCAACCTTGGGAAGTTTGGAACAGGAGCATAGAGGTTTCTGATAAGGAAATGGTAAGAAGAAGGAGATAGGGCACACGAGAAAGGAGAGGAAGGGGGTAAGAGACAGAGGGACTTCAAAGAAAGAATGCAAAGAGGGGGGAAAAAAGAGGAATAAAAAGAGAAGGAGGGAGGATGGGGAATGTAATGATTGGAAAGGTATTGGTATGTTGTGTGGGGAAAAATATATTAAGTGTATATTAATGTTTATTTAATAGATTAAATATATATTAAAGTTTACCTTCTGCATCATAAAAGTAATAATACCGGTTCTTACCAGCCCTGAAAATTTCAGGATATCCCCACCTATCGTCCACAGTTCACCAATGTCCTTCAAATTGTAATTCAAGTACAGGCCAGCAACAATGTGAGCTTTACAAAATAATTTAGCCGTGGTTTCCTAAAAATATAAATAAAAGTAAATCAGCGTTGGAGTAAATCAGGATCAAACAATCATCCCCGCACAGTTACCTCCTCATGTATCACTTGCCCCCCCTTTTAGATTGTAAGCTCTCAGGGGCCGGGCCCTCCTTACCATCTTGTCTTGATTTGTACTGTGATTGTAATGTCTTCCTTATATTGTAAAGCGCTACGCAAACTGTTGGCGCTATATAAATCCTGTATAATAATAATAATAATAATAATAATAATTTGCTGCTCCGACTGAAGATTCTAGAGTTGTGAAGGGCAGATATGAGGTTCATAGATCATTTAAATATTTTATAACATGAACAACCCAATTGCAGAACTATTTGGATAATTTCCCTTCCAAACATTTGAAATGAGGGATTAAAGTAAGCCTATACTTTTAGACTGTAAGCCCTCGGGGGCAGGGCCCTCCTTACTATCTTGTCTTGAATTGTATTGTGATTGGAATAACTTCCTTATATTGTAAAGCGCTGCGCAAACTGTTGTCGCTATATAAATCCTGTATTATAATAATAACCTCAGTGATACACAAATAAGCTACATTGTTGTTAATAGTTAAAGTACTTGAATTTAGTTTAACTTTAACTAAGGTGGGGATTCCCTGCACTCTTGGCAGGCCTAATGTGGCCAAACACCCGCTATTAAATCCTAACAATTATACCTGTATGAAGGTCAGCCTAATTCTATGGCATTGGAAATATTTTGGAAAACATTCAAACAGACCATGTAAATATTAGAAAATATGTATGGTTCAGAAATGATCAGATAATAGCTCCCTTCTTGCATGGTTAGCACTTACATTCATTTGACTTGCTTTCATAAGAGGAACAAATACTGTGAAAGGACCAAATTTCCGTAGCGCCAGTGCACACCCTTCCTCTGGTAAAAAGAAAATCTCAATTACATGCAAACTCTTTTCACTGAATAGGTAAAGTACTGTTTTATTTTGCTGTAAAACAGCATATTTCTGATATTTTAACTTTAAGCCAAGAGACAGTTAGACCAAAGGACAGGTATTAGTAACCTGTCGCACCAGATTACCATGTGAATTTCCAAATATACTATTGGTTATTAAAATGAATGGTAATGACTCAAACAAAGCAAATATTCCCAGTGGATTTAGAGAAAGCTCCATATCACAAACCAAAGAGTAAGTGAAAAATAAAAAACCTGAAAATAATGCCGACATAAAAATATTATAATTTACACCGACAGTCTGCGTCCATGTGCGTGCAGCCGCCTGTACATTCCTATGGGAGTAATGTTAGATAGAACAAAACTGCGCTAGGAATCAAATAACACTCTAAAAGCAGCTGTGCTTAATAGGCGAGTACACCCAAAATAGGAAAAAAGAACAAAACACTGTGCTTCACAAACTAAAAAAATATATTCCTAAAATGTGAGAAAAATTTTATAAATTGTGAAAAATTTTATAAATTGTGCTATTTTCTTTATTCCTATGGGAGGTTAAGGTCAGCATTTAGCCGAGTGCAGCCACGTCCTCCCATAAGGATGTACAGGTGGTTGAACGCAAATACACGCTGCACCTGTCCCTCCCGGGATCAGGACTCTGCACAGGCAGGCACGCTGTACGGATGCGCACTACTGTGTGAGTGAGCCCAAAAAAGTAAAATCCAGATCTGTAATCAGTAATGCCATAAGCATGCATCTCACCAAAAACCCTTAATGCTCCACTCTGTTTTTTCAAGTCTGTGCTCTCAATGTTAAACTTCTGAATCTCATACAAAAGGCTACCATAGCAATTTCTGCCATCCCCGATTTCTCCTTCCATGCAAACGCACCTTCAGGAAACAAATGTAACAGTTTAATGTTTTCCTAAAACGATATTTAAATCACAAATTAATTTAACTATAAACATGTGCTTGGGTTAAAACATGTAAATTAACGCTACTGAGATTTTGCAAGTGCCTAAACATGCCAAACCAGTGCCTAAACATTTATTTTCATTACAAAAGAACTAGAAAGTATTGCTACAGTCCATTAAAGCTTTTATGCAAGTATAGACTGATTGTATCTGGCCTGCAAGACAGGCTTCCTACTGAAGGAGACAGGGGGCCCATACAATAATAATAATACATATTACAAGATTTTAGTCAGAGACGGTATGGCAAGAGTCAATGTGTCTGGGCTCAGGTAGTTGCACAACTTTTGCAAAATATGTGGAAGCCACACTGTCAAGGCCCCTCTGTGTAGCAGGGACGTGTGGCCAGGGGAGGCAGAGTCTCACCTGCCTCCCTAGTAACATGGAGGAAAAAACTGTCAGCTTCAAGTCTGAAGCTAACATCTTTTTCTTCATTCAGACCGGATTCTAACAGGTTACACAGCAGGAAAAGCCTCCCCGCCGTGTAACCTGTCATGGATGAAGCGCTGCTTTGGTAATTGCAGGCGGCGCTGCATCCGGCATTTGACAGCTAAGTTAGGTTACACAGCATCGGGCTTCCCCACTGCTTGTGTAACCTAACATAGTGAGGCAAGAGCTGCAACAACCTCTACTCTGCTTTAGAGGCTGAGTTCTGTGGATGGTTTGGACCAATGGCATAGCACCATTGGTTCAAGCTGTCCAATCAAAACAAAAGGAAAAAAAACCCTGAGGACATTGATCTCGATGCCTCACCAGTGACGAGCAAGTGAGGGACAGGGAGGCACCTCCACACATAGCTTGGTGACCAGGTAGAGGGGCGGGGCGTCGGTGGGCTGGGGGCAGGGAATGCCTCACCCAGCACAGAACATACTGCACGTCACTGCTGTGTATTGTGGTCCTAACTCTATTCTATGAGAGCCTCCATCTTGGAGCACATATAGCAAAGGATGAATTGGGTGACACACAGTGGAAACGGGGCAGCACTCAGCGCACACACGCAATGCCCTACACGTGCATTTTTTAGCCTGCAGTTGGCGGGGTTGGTTTTATCTTTTTTTTTAATATTTTTTATTATTTTTTACTTTTTTTTTTTGCTGTGCTTGATCTTCTGTATCGGAGGGCAGGCTCCATAAAGAGAACCTCTCACCTCCAAATGCTATCAGATAGGGGCTTGTTAGCCCCTGTGTGATAGCAATAAAGTGGAAAAAATTATAAAATTAATCAAAATTAAAAAGTAAAAAATAATAAAATAAATAATAAAAAAAGATAAAACCAACCCCGCCACCTGCAGGCAAAAAAATGCACGTGTAGGGCAGTGTGTGTGTGCGCTGAGTGTTGCCCCTATTCCACTGTGTGTCATATTGTGGTAGCCAGGCAGCAGCGCTCTTTAACACACACAATGTGCATTAAACCTTTCAGCGAATGGTCCTTCCCCTCCGCCAGTATGGGTGTACTGGCGTCCATCGCAGCTCTGCACTATGGATTTAGAATTTTGCTTGCAAATTGAGAGCGCTGGCCAATTAAAAGTGCCTCTTAGCACGGTTAAATACGGTTTTGGTTAAAATGATTTTTTGTATCATGACAAGTGATAGTTATGAGAGACAAGTAGATTGGGCCCCCGCTTTAGACCTTTGGACAAGTAGTTTTTTTTTTATTCCACACCCCTGACTGCATGCAGCAAAACTTTCCAAGGGACAAAAGAGGCTTGCATCAAGACAGATTCATGTACTGTTTTTTTACCTGTAGTTCTGTTCACACCATGTCTGGAGCAGATCTGCAAATGCAGTACAGTACATTTTTACCAGTATTTTGCTGCGATTTTACAGCGTTCCAGAGTGTTTTTTTTTTTAGCTTAAATGGGCTTTCAGGTGCGGTCCAGTGCGTTCGTATGCATTTTTGATGTGTTTACATGCATTCCAGACCAGACAAAATGAGACCAGCAGTATTTTTTTTGTCTTTGTCTAGACCGGAACGTACTGCGCTGGTGTGAACAGAGCCCAGAAATACCATAGGGATACATTGGGATGCTTTTTTGGTCCGGGAACAAACTGTTCTGGTCTGGACATGATCCGGACATGGTGTGAACAACCCTCAAAACTGACTGAAGACAGGAAAAGCTTACTTGTGTTTTCCAGGGGACACTACTTCACAGTGTGCACTCTTTCCACAAGTGAGTGAGCGACAAACGTCCGGCATAGTGCACTGAGAAGGCGCACCTCGACTTATCAGTCCAGGGAGACAACTGCAATAAGACTGGAAGTTACCGATAGTCAGTACAAAGAGCTCAAAAGTGTAAGCAGGCAGCAAGATGTAAAATAGATTATACATGTTACACTTTGTTGTGGAGTGCATGGAAGACCTTATCAGGATTAGGGTGAGGTACATGGGTGATTTGAATGTGTCTTCTGCTGAATTGCATTAGCACATGTATACCCCATCCCATAAACTTGGTAGGGTTGGGAAGGACATTCAAGTTCTAAAAACACCCAATGCTGAGTTTTATCATTGTACATTGTACACAGGAGTACTTGCAGGGAGGGCTGCGTACATGGAAGAAGCAACCTCTCTCTCTTACAGCTCAATATACTCGAACTATGAATTATGAAAAGGATTAGGAGAATGGGGAGGAAGGGTTAGACTTTATATAAGGCAAGTTTTTGAGTACTGATCATTTTAATAGCGAACAGAGGTATGTGCAGGCACATTTATATGTCTGCTAAAGGAAAATAAATAATAATTACTAGGTTCACCTAAATAGCTAGGGCCGCTTATCATGTGTTCACCGCTTCTTCTTGCTAAAACACCACATTAAACTGTGGAAAAGTGGGGAAAAATAGATAATATATGCTCCCAGTGAGGGTGACCTCATCATCCTTTTGGTAAAATTCCAGGCCATGTTAGGTTTCCCAAATCTTGAAAGAAGATGCCGTAGCACAGCGCAGGATTGTCTTCTCACAAGTTTTGGGCTTCAATATTTCCTGGGATCTGGAGTACTCGGCATTCCCTGGGATCTGGAGTACTTGGCATTGCCTGCGATCTGGAGTACTTGGCATTGCCTGGGATCTGGACTACTTACCATTCCCTGAGATCTGGAGTACTCAGCATTGCCTAGGATCTGGAGTACTCAGCATTCCCTAGGATCTGAAGTACTCAGCATTCCCTAGGATCTGGAGTACTCAGCATTCCCTGGGATCTGGAGTACTCAGCATTCTCTGAAAGTTGGAGTACTCGGCATTCCCTGGGATCTGGAGTACTTGGCATTGCCTGCGATCTGGAGTACTTGGCATTGCCTGGGATCTGGACTACTTACCATTCCCTGAGATATGGAGTATTTGGCATTCCCTAGGATCTGGAGTACTCAGCATTCCCTAGGATTTGGAGTACTCAGCATTCCCTAGGATCTGGAGTACTCAGCATTCCCTGGGATCTAGAGTACTCAGCATTCCCTTGGATCTGGAGTACTCAGCATTCCCTGGGATCTGGAGTACTCAGCATTCCCTGGGATCTGGATTACTCAGCACTGCCTTGGATCTGGAGTACTCAGCATTCACTGGCATCTGGAGTACTCAGCACTCTCTTGGATCTGGAGTAATCAGCACTCCCTTGGATCTGGAGTACTCAGCATTCCCTGGGATCTGGAGTACTCAGCATTCCCTGGGATATGGAGTACTCAGCATTCCCTGGGATCTGGAGTACTCAGCATTCCCTGGGATCTGCAGTACTCAGCATTCCCTGGGATATGGAGTACTCAGCATTCCCTGGGATATGGAGTATTTGGCATTCCCTGGGATCTGGAGTACTTAGCATTCTATGAAAGTTGGAGTACTCAGCGTTCCCTGGGATCTGGAGTATTCAGCATTCCCGGGGGTTTTGGAGTATTCAGCATTCCCGGGGATCTGGAGTATTCAGCATTCCCGGGGATCTGGAGTATTTGGCATTCCCTAGGATCTGGAGTACTCAGCACTCCCTTAGATCTGGAGTAATCAGCACTCCCTTAGATCTGGAGTAATCAGCACTCCCTTGGATCTGGAGTAATCAGCACTCCCTTGGATCTGGAGTACTCAGCATTCCCTGGGATCTGGAGTATTAAGCTTTCCCTGGAATCTGGAGTACTCAGCATTCCCTGGGATCGGGTTGGCAGGATGGTGACATCACCTCCACACTAGGGAGATTGGGGGAAAGGTAAGTACTGTACATTAACTAAAGTTTTCCCCAGAAGGGTTTTTTATGTGTAATGCAGTGTTTTAGCAAGGGGGGGGGGCACACAGAAAAGGTGAACCCAGCCTGGAGTGCAAGGTCCGCTTTATTATCAGTGACAAAAAAAGATCATTGTTTTCTGCAATGGAAAAATCAATGTCATTGGATCTTGTTGCTTACCTTTCCTGGACTTCGATATACACATTTAGTAGTGTTCTCTGGACATCCTCCGTTGTTAATTGAACATGGATTAAAAGCCAGGCAAGTCTTTCCATCCCCATAGTAACCAGATTTACAGGTACATGTGTACTGGCGTGGCCCCGTTACCTTGCAGTCTGCCCATGTATTGCAGGGTGAAGACTTACAAGGGTCTTCGGCTGTAAAATGAAAACATATGACATAATGTATAAAAATGACAAAAGTTTATTTTTGGAATAATCCTAACAAAGTTTATCTAAACCCAAAAACTCAACATAGTTGTTAACACTTAAAAGAGAACTATGGGGTAACCTTTCTATCCCATAGTTCTCTTAAGGGTCACAGGAGGACATATTCTAACGTCCTCCCATGACCCAAAGCTCAGTATATAACGACCTATTGCTCATTACATACTGAGAGCGGCGCAGCCGGGACGGATCCCCACATCGAGCTGCGTGAGTGACAGCTGGCTCTGCCTATCTAAAGGCAGAGCAAGGTGTACCCGCCCCTCCCCCGTCCGCTTCTCCAGTCAGCGCTGGAGGATCAGAGCGGGGAGGGGGGAATCCCTGCGGTAAGCCGTGACTGACAGTCACCACTCTCTGCAGGGAGCTGATCGGAAAGTGAGCGAGCAACGGTATGCGTTCACTCACTTCCCGATCTATAGAGCCGACCTGTGACAATTGTGTGACAGTTTCATTGTCACATGTCGGCTCCAACTATGGGGTTGAGTGATTTTCACTCACCTCATAGTTCTCCTTTAATGGATGACATTTAGTTTACTTAAACAATTGACATTTTTTCCTAAGAGGGCACTAATGTAAGGGAACACAACTAATTATTAGTTGTCCCCATCAGAGTGGCACCTTACATTGATTGTCCCCATCAGAGTGCCACCTTACATTGATTGTCCCCATCAGAGTGCCACCTTACATTGATTGTCCCCATCAGAGTGCCACCTTACATTGATTGTTCCCATCAGAGTGCTCCCTTACATTATTTGTCCGCATCAGAGTGCCCCCTTACATTATTTGTCTCCATCAGAGTGCCCCCTTACATTAATTGTCCCCATCAGAGTGCCCCCATAGCTTTCTTCAGCAGGAAGAGGGTGTGAGCCAAGAGGAGGAGCAGGCTGAAGGTCTGGATGACTTCCGTCATCCTGTTATGCAGGGGACGGGGCACACATGTGACATCATTGGTTGTTAGGACGTTGGCAGTCCTAGCAACCAATGAAGGCAGGGAGTGAGTATGTGCAAGCTTTGGTTGTTAGGATGCAGGCGGTCCTTGCAACCCATGACTGTACTGGGTTATGACTGGCTGGCAGTGGATGTGCCAGCCTTGAAGAGTCTAATCCATAGCAGATCTACTGTCAGCCAGCCAATCAACCATAACATGGTCGCGGTTCGTAAATAACTGTCACTCAGTCTGTGCCTGGACTGCAGTTCACCATTTAGTAACCTGCAGTGGCAACTCTATGAACAATATATAGTGGGGGCACATAAGATACCACAGTCAAAACTGGGGAGGCACTAATAATTTTCACCACTAAATCATACAACTGAAAAAAACTAAATAAGTATATATAAATAAGATGACAAAATACGAGAGTAATGCGGTATCCAATGATGCCTTTTTGTTGTACTAACCTATATATATAATATATACTGTACCTGTGTGGGGACAGATGGGTTAGACCCAGGGCTAGAAGTGCGTGGTTGGATGTCTCCCTCTTTTCCTCCTGTGCGGCTATCTACCATAGAGCGCTGGGAGTGATGTCACTTTCTCCCAGCACTTAGCATTGCCGTGGAGGAAACGAAGAGGGAGATTCTGGGCGTTGTCGGATTATATGTCGCAACTGCCGGGCGCCGAGAGCTGATTTAATTGCGGATGGCATCGGTGCCCGGCAGTTGCGGCATTCAGGATTGTGGGCGGCGTCAGACTACATGTCGCAAATCGCAGGGAGCTGATTTCATTGCAGATGGCATCGGCACCTGGACATTGCAACATGTTATCCAACGCCACCCACAGTCCTGAATACGGCAACCGCCGGGCACCGATGCCATCCGCAATGAAATCAGCTCTTGGCGCCTGGCGGTTGCGTTATACAGGATTCAAATCCCGTAGCGGCAGCCTAATTTAGCGGGCAGGGGTAGATCCAGAGTCTAGTGTCGGGATGGGTACTGCCAGAAAATAAGGTGTTGCTTACAGAACAGAATATTGTAATAATACATTGCGTTGCAGTTGTTTGTTATGTATAACAGCAATTGTGCCTTTTTTTTTTCTTTTTACACATCCTGAAATTTTTGTGTGCAGCAATGGAATCTCTGCCAAACAAAATTTGGCACATTACTGTCATTAAAATGGGTCTGTAATCCACACTGCACATTATTATGTTTTGTTGCTGTAGAGCTTTGTAAGACACATGATCCAGGCACAGTGTGAAGGATGGGGGGCCCCAGACTGAAGGAAGGGGGGCCCGGGAACCTGCAATGTCGGCAGTTACGAGGGCCCCTCCTTCTGGGCCCCCCAAGTGGTGGAATGCCAGGGCCCAGTCACAGACCCTGGTAGTTCTGCAGAGGACTACAAATCCCAACAATACATTATACAGCAATGCAGAATACCACCAGCTATTAAGCACTACAAATCCCAGCAATACATTATACAGCAATGTAGAACAGTATCTGAATTGGACTCTGGACTTGGTAACGTACTGGACTCTGGACTTAGTAACGCACTGGACTCTGGACTTAGTAATGCACTGGACTCTGCACTTAGTAACGCACAGGACCCACCTGAGATCCTGCAGAGCCCAACGGAGACCCCACACACCCCACCTGAGAGTGACCCTGCAGAGCACACCATAGATCCTGCACAGCCCATCCGAGACTTTTTATGGTGGGCTCTGGAGGGTCTCAGGTGGGCTGGTCGAAGGGGTCCCTTTCCCTGCACATGCTCCTTACCTGGCTACCACTGCTGGGGACTGGCCTCTCCTGCCGCCAGGCAAGCGTTGATGGGGCCTGGCGTCTCCC
>NW_017306847.1:403349-415363 GCF_000935625.1 Nanorana parkeri | reverse complement strand
AAATAACCTAGGGGGGCAATTGCCCCCTTGTAGCGACACCTATGGTGACCCCTGGTCTACAGGATGTGCATAACACAGGAAGAAAAAACATGAATAAATTAAGAGGAAAACTTTTAACAAAAAATAACGTGATCCCAATTCATTTATATTACTCTATGAAATGAAGTCTTCCTTTGTGAGAGTTTGGTTCCACTTTAAAGTATATATCCAGTTAAAGTGACATTAAAGTCAAAAAATGTTTCCCTCCCCCCAATGTTAATGTCAGCACTTACCTTAAATGATGTCTCTTAATCCGATCTTCTTCTTTCCTGTCCTTTTCAGCCTTCTCTCCAGTGCTGCTGCGGGTCTCCGATCCAGCGCTGCCTCCTTGGTCCTTGCTGGCACTTCCGATCCCACGGTGTCTGCATGCAGGTGCACGCGTCCATAGACTTACCTTGCGTCTCTCCTAGTCTCCCGGCTGAAAATCCAAACCGTGCTAGCGCCCACCCCAAGATGCTTTGTGGCCGCCCAAGCAGTTTCGGATTCTCGGACGGGAGCGCGTGGCAGAGATGGGGTAAGTTTAAACCGCTGTTTTTGTTTTTAAAAAAAAAAACATTTTGCATTCATCTACTGCTCGCTAGCAGTACATATATGCAAAAAAACTGAGGTTTTAGAAACACTTTAAAACGTTATTTTAGACGAGGAGAGGATTAGAACCCCATGGGGTTTTTTACTGCTATCCTGAGCTTCCTTAGAAAGATTTCCCCTCACTTCTCTCCTGGGGAAAATGGTTTCACACCAGACAGGATGTGAAGGTAACTACAAAAGCAACACAAACCGAAATAAAAATGCTTTTTTTTAGTAGAGTAGTAGAAAGCTAAAACTCCTGTCATCTTTTTTATTGCTGTCTGCATCCCTGTTCCAGGCTTTTCCTCACTTCCCGTCTGGTGAAACTGTCGTCACTGCCACACTGAGTAAGCGGAAATCTCTCTAAGCCTCTACATCCTATCCAAAACAAAACGAAAAAAAAGTTTTGCCTGGACTTAAACTTTAAGAATGATGTATGTTTTTTCATTAAAGGGAAATTCCACCTTCAAAAAAATTATAATGCACAACTCTTCATAAAAGAAAAAACAGGCAATTAGCATTTTTTAGAATAGAAGCCAGTAAAGCATTCCAAACGCGATCAATGGATTGAGAGTGTAATGCTCTGAATCCTACAAGCTCCTCCTCCTGCCCAAGTCCATACCAAGGTAAATTGAAATAGTATCAGTGGACTACAAGTGTGGTGACCTCACCGCACATGAAGCATGGTCAGAAAGGTGGAGCTAGCTGCTAAGGCAAACAGATGAATACACAGAAGAAATACCTGTATATGAAAGTTGTGTTACCTGCCAAAGGGTTTGTATTTCTGTCAATCCAATCCTGAGATTTATACATCTCTGCCACACAGGACAACCCAGTTTGGCAGATTGGGTAGTTCAGGAACACTACGACTTAGCACAGAAGAATATGGGAATAAGGGAAAGTGAGAATTTTGTCCCAGGTGGACTCCGCTATGGATAGCATGAGACTAAAGTTGCCTGCATCACAATGCTGTTTGCCTATATCAGTTGTGGGCAACCTTGGCACTCCAGCTGTTGTGAGACTACAAGTTCTATGAGGCATTGCAAGACCGACAGTCACAAGAAGGACCCCCAGAAGCAGAGGCATGACGGGATTTGTAGTTTCACCAAAGCTGGAGTGCCGAGGTTTCCTACCCCTATCCTATACTAATAAATGTAGCCATGATTGTAAGTAGGGCCCGATTGCAAGTACAGTGCTTATCCCCAGCAAGGAAAGGCTGGGGGTGTGGCGGGGGAAATGTGTTAGCATCTTAAAGCCTGACTCCGGCCAAAACATTTTTTTTAATTGTGGCGTTTTTAAGTGTTCCAATCTCTGTTGGGTGTTATTGCTGCTGATGCCCCTGTTCACAATATACCCCCTCACTTCCTGTCCCAATGCTACAGATGTGTATATTGGGGTGCCAAATAACAGGACAAATATCTGTCATTCACAGGCAATCCTACTTAAAGCCATCCATAAAAAAGAAATCAAGGCACACAGCAGTGGACATCAGTTTGTTTGTACCAAGCACTCACGTTTGCAGACACCGTCCAGCTTCTTGTAGACTGGCATACAGTCACATTTAAGGTTTGTGCCTGACTGTACACAGCGTGCGTTTACTCCGCAGTTCAGAGCTTTGCAGGATAAGGATTCTGAGAAGAGACAGAGCACAAAAGTGAACAAGAGAACAACAACTAATATAGGTTATATATTTCAGAGCCTGTGCAACGCATGGTAAAGACCGCCTTACCTAGCTCACATGTAGAACCCATATAGCCTGCTTCACAGGTACAGCTTCCATCTCCTTTAATTCCATTATTACAAATTCCACGTTTACATTGACAGTCTGGAAATAAAAAGATGTGTTATGCTTACATTACACTTAAATAAGTGCGAGTACTTCTGGCATATGGATATAAAACAAATATATGATTCTCAGCGCTTTAAAAATGTCTTTCCACTTTTGCAATTTTGCCGGTAACGGCTGTTATCCTTCCCGGCGGGTTTCTGCTCGCGCGCCCGCGAGCAAAAACAAAAAGGACATACATTTACGTGACCCTGCCGGGAAGAATCTGCCGTCCACCCGTAATGGGAGGACGGCAAGGGGTTAAAGCAACATTTTTCTTGTTTACATAAATAAATAAAAGCTGATCATTGTAAGCACCCGTCAGTAGTAAATGCTTTGTTTCAACACTCTATCTGCCACGTTTGATGGTCAGCTTGGTCTGTTAAAGGGAATTGAAATGACCAGACTTACTGGCCGGGTCACCAGGTGAAAATAAAGTAAAAAAAAAGATAATGAATGCAGCCACCATATCTAAGGTTTGCGAAGCTGCAATATATTACATGTTTGCTTTTTGGTGTAAATATCATTAAAGAGAAAAACATGTGTAAACAATTTACACATGTATGTAATATTTATGACTGTAAATGAAAAATTTTCACGTGAAAATGATAATGAAATAAGTCTTACAGTTTAGTAGGCTGGGCCTTTTATCTGAGTGCATATGTGAGCACAATACCCGGGAGTATACAGAAAGAGAACATTCCTCTTGTAGCCACCTCAACTTTTGTGAGGTGGCTACTGGAAATGTAGTGATTGCCAGAGCTGTAGTCAGTCTGCCTGAATTATAGTTGGCATTTATCTGGTTAATTCCAGGTGTTCGGCATTGATTGTACTTGCCTGAGTGGTGTGTGACTGCTGCAGGGTGGGACAGCCAATGAGGGACACTGAGTGTGTGTGCAGTTCACCAGCCAATCACTGGGTCTCTCTCAACCAGTGTTGCATGCTGGGTAAGTGCATATATACACTTTTATTCACTGATATACTGGATTTGCTGTGAATTTCAATAAAGTCTGCAGTATTGGAATTCTCTGAATAGTGAGGTCTGTTCGTATACTGCTGCATTCTAAGGTGGAGACGCACCTATTAGACCAGCACCTAGGGAGTCCTAATGGTGGCTAAGGAATTGGAGCGGTGAGATTTCCTTTGGCTCTACAAGTGTTTCTGTAGGCCTCAAGTATGGAGGAGGCCTGTGCTGTTGTCAGAGGAGGAGAACCAAGGAAGCTGATGGCTGCTGGAGGTGCCCGGAACATAGGGGACATCAGGAGCAAGTCTGGGGTCTCTCCTGCTGAAGATTAGTGTACATCCCTGCTCATCTGCAGCTCAAAAACATATTCCATTATGCTACAAATGGATCTACACTGAATTACGGCGTTGGACTGGTGAGTCTGGAAGTCTACATCTGTTCTACCCTGGATGTCTAGGATCCCTATACCCTCCCTCCATAGTGTAAATATGTTTAAGAAAAGTTCTTCAGCATTATACTTTGGCCTGGATGTCAGTTCTGTGAGCACTAGAAGAGGGCAGTTAATGCTAATGGGGCAGCTGAATACTAAAACACAGACAAGCTAGTGATGACCTGGGTTATTCACAGTACAACTGGTTTAAGTTGACATTATTGCGAAGAAAGTTACTTTTATAGGCTGTGTTTATATATTATATCTAATACGATACTAAGGTGTGGAATCTTAGAAGAAAAACCTGCGGGTGTAACCTAGGGTTGCCACCTTTTCTTCAAGCGAAACACAAACACGCTAGCGACGCGTGGACATTTTTGGGGGAGAATGAGTCGTGGCTTAATTATATGTAAATAGCGCCACTCCCCCAGTCATATGTAAGTATAACAGTTAGACTATTTTCAGTGGGAGGTCAGTAGCCCCTAGACATGTGCACTGCCAAAAAATTTGTTTAGTTTCGTTTCGTTTTAAATTCGGATTTGTGTTATTTCGTTTTTCAGGATTCGGGTGTGAAAGTCAATTCGGAATTCGGATTCGGACGAAATTCGGTAGCGTTAGTACGAACGTTCGTTTCGTTTTCTGTTCTTATTCGTTTCTTATTCGTTTCGTTCATTCGTTTGCAGCAAAAGTGACATTTGAGGGGGAAAAATATTTTTCTCCTTCTCTAATGTCACTTTGCTCCAACGAACGAAACAAATAAGAAACGAATAAGAACAGAAAACGAAACGAACGTTCGTACTAACGCTCCCGAATTTCCGAAATGGAAATTCGGATTCGTTTGCATTCGTTATGTCTGTAATTCGGAATTCGGATACATCCGAATTTCCGAAAATTCGTCTGAATTTTTTGATTCGGAACGAAACGAATCGCACATGTCTAGTAGCCCCTATCTTAATTTTGGTTGCCCCTGTCTGCCTTACATCTTGTGTCCGGGTTTGTGCTGCCATGAAACCCGGACACAGCATTCAAAACCCGGACTGTCTGGGTGAATCTTAGACAGGTGGCAACCCTAGTGTAACCTCTCCCTGCATACATAAAGGAAACCTGTGCTTTGCTTGTACACTGCCTGGCCAAAAAGGACACCACCTGGATTTAGCTAAGCAAATTGGTTAGAGTCTTAATAGGTTTAGGTTCAGCAACGTTATGTCCCCAAAAAATGAGGTCAGCTGCCTACCTGAATATACTGAAAGGACAGGTTTATGGATTTTTTTCTTCCCTGATGCCACAGGCACTGAGAATCTTTGGCATGTGCTGGAGAAGAGTTTACGCAGTGGTCTGACTCCCCTATCATCACTACAAGATCTTGGTGAAACATTAATGCCACTCTGGATGGAAATAAATGTGACATTGCATAAGCTTATTGAACCGATGCCACGGTGAATGCGTGCTGTAAAGCTAAAGGTGGTCCCAATGACATATTAGAGTGTGTGGACTTTTTTTTTTTGGCCAGGCAGTGCATCTCTCTTTTATGACTTGCCGTCTTTTTGTGATATAAAGCTTACCAACTTACATTGATCACAGTCGCTTCCATATAACAATTGATCTACACATTCATTGCAGGCAAACCCAGTGAATGGCTCCTGTAAATCAAAGAATAAATCCATGAAAAAAATCATATTATTTATCTATAGCAACTTTGTGAAAAATGTTGAGCAAGTAGTTATCAGTATTATAATGAGAATACAATTACAAATAAATATGGAACATACATAGTGTATGTCTTCATTCATTTAAAGTAACCCTTTATACTTTTCCCCTAAATTGCATTTTCAGTAGATGGAAAATCTAAAGTGGAACTACAACTTCCTATCCTTTACAGCAAGGGAAGGCACCATCTTAGTCTCTATTTGGATTGCAGTTGCCATGGTGCTGCACATGTGATAAGCTATGACACCAGAACTTTGAGGGCTTGAAAGTTCAGTTGAGAGCTGAAATTAGTACACTGGCAGCCTTGAGGCTCCATTCACATCTAAGCAACACCTATTATGCATGTTTCACGCACGTCTTTTGTGAGCAGATTTTGGCACATTCATGTGAATAAGCAAAACGTGTGCAAAAATGTGCAAAAATTGCAATGTGCGTTTTGCAAGCATTTTTTATTGAGTCTATGGGACAACATTTTTTATTATTATTATTATTATTATACAGGATTTATATAGCGCCAACAGTTTGCACAGCGCTTTACAATATGAGGAAGACATTACAATCACAATACAATCAAGACGGTCATGAGGGCTTACAATCTAAAAGTGCGCTGAAATCTTCCCCAAAGTAGCTCATGTACTATTTTGAGCATCAGGCATATTTCTGCTTGCGACAAAACTCATAGGTGTGAATGGGGGCCATGGAAATGAATGGGATTCCTTGGGTGGAGCGTTTTTATCGCGCTGAACCAGCTGCGACAATATGCCTAGGTGTGAATGGAGCCTTACGTTACCGTTTTGGGAGACATTCAATTGGTGGGTGAAGTTCCTCTTTTAGAAAAGTACAGTAAACTATAGTGATGAACCCCAGAAGAGTATTTAAAGTGCAACCTAAGCCAAAACCTTTTTTTATGTTGGATAGAGTGGAGAGGTTTTTATTGCTGTCTGTGTCTCTGTTAGGGGGAGACACCCTCTCTCTATTTGTCCTGGTGTCCGCTATCATTCAAAGTGAAAGAAAATCCCTTTTTTTGTGTGGTTGTTATCAGAATAGGAGTATATGGAAAATCTTTAAATAGGGGTCTTAGTTCAAGAGACCCTTCTAAATGCCAGGGACTTCCCTCTCTTCAGAAGGACTTCGACTCAGCCGATCCAACATCAGGATCGGCTGAGCCGAAGCTCTGGCAGCTCACTTGCAGTGAGTGAATAGCCGAATGCAGCTGGGAAAAAAAAAATGTAAATTAATAGTAAAATAAAAAAATAAAGATTTTTTAAAATAAAAAAACAATTGGGCGGAGCTAGTAGTGACAGCTTGCTCCCCCAACTGTTTCCTATTGGCCGGCACCTGCCTGCTATCACGGCTGGCTCTGCCAAGCTGGCATTTGCGTTCGCCCCGCTTCGACTGACACTTCGGCTAATCCAGATTTTCGTTAGCGGTAGCGTGTACGTATTTTCATTACGGACGAATATTCGTTCAACAACAAAAAAATTGTTCATGCTACCGCTTACGAAAAATGTTGATTTTTTTTTTTTAACGGCGATGCTTAAACACAATAAAAATTTATTTGGGAAATAATAAAATAAGGATACATTACAGAAATGCTTACATTACATTTACAAGTCCCATTGCCATTCAGTCCTTCCATGCAGACACCGTGACCACTGCAAGGGCGAGTAGATCCTCCAGGACATTCTGTTAAATAAGGATTGACAGTTGACTTTAATAATGTCTGTTTGAGTCCCCTAGACAAAATGAGCACCTAACAGTTAACTTAAGGGGCTACCCCAGCACTGAAAGGCTACATTTTTTGGTTGCTTGGAGTTCTTCATTAAAGGAAACTAATATAAAAACAGCTTCAGGTACTCATAGAAACTGTATGAAAAGCAAACCCCTTCCTCCTAATATTGGCACTATATGGTGCCACAGAGCAACTTTCTGTTCCTTTTCATGTGTCCCTCTCCTAATTGTCATGGCAGCCACGATTGTTCACATGATGCACCTTTCTGTAAGTCAACACTTGCATAGGCTGGGGTGTATTTTATTAACATCATTATGTGGAAAGGTTTGCTTTAAAATACACTATGATTTTTTTTCGAGTGTTAAAGTGCATAAGGCCTTGTTCACACCAAGCGCGTTCCAGGAGCAGAGCAGAGCAATTACAGACCGGATCAAAACTGCGTCCAATGTATTCCAATTGTATTTTTAGCTCCAGTTCACATCGCAGCGTTCCGTTCCAGAGCAGGTAAAAAAACTGCAGCAGGTCCTATTTTACCTGCTCTGGAACGCATCAAAAATGCATGCAAACGCCATGGAACACACTGAAAGCCCATTTTAAACTAAATAAACGGCCCGGAACGCATCAAAAACGCGGCACGACCCACTGCACTGCGTGTGCAGAAACTCATGCAGATCTGCTCTGCATTTGGTGTGAACAAGGCCTTAAAGATGTGGGCATTTTTGCCTGGAATTCCTCTTTAATCCAGCAAAAAATTAAGGAAGCAGTGCATTTTTGCTGCACTTTACTTAGCTCACACTTTCTCAGCTCCACTGTGGCTTAGTAAATACACAGTTTTGTTTTTTTGTATCCCACTTAACCTGCTATCAAGACTTATTTTATGGGCCAGAGACTTCCTTCCCTTTGCACACGCCGTTAAGTATTTCCTTCCATCTTTTTTTTCTCAGCAAGTGGGAAAGTCTCTTAGGCCTGGTTTACACCAAGCGCGTTCCAGGAGCAGAGCCGAGCAGTTACAGACCGGATCAAAACTGCGTCCAATGTATTCCAATGGTATTTTGGGCTCTAGTTCACATTTTGGGCTCTAGTTCACATTTTGGGCTCTAGTTCATGTAAAAAAACTGCAGCAAGCCCTATTTTACCTGCTCTAGAAAGCTCGGGAACGCATGCAAACGCATCAAAAGCGCATGCAAACGCCCTGGAACGCACTAAAAGCCCATTCTAAACTAAAAATAGATATATTTTTTTTTAAACCAAAAACGGCCTGGAACGCATCAAAAAGCGTGGCAAAAAACGCGGCACAACCCAATGCACTGCGTGCGCAGAAACTCATGCAGATCTGGTCTGCATTTGGTGTGAACAAGCCCTGAGCATGATAATACATACTTCAGACTCTTGCCTTTTTATAAGCCATTAGGAAATCGCTGCATGCTTATGATCTAGTTGTCACACTGAGCCATCAGATCAATGGAGAATCGGCCACCATAACAGTTATGCACACTTACAGTATATGAGAATGCAAGGGTAAAGCATGAGTCTACCTTGTTCTAATGGCAGTTACACATTGTGATGCATACCTTGGAATTCTTCTTAAAACAATAATTTCTGTGACTTTATTGTCAAATTTGTGGAGGTTAGCCAAATGTATCCAACCCTGGTCCACTGCCAAACCAGTAATACAAATGATCCCATCTTAAACATAAAACATCGGCTGCCTGTATTCTTTGAACTTTTCCAAAAGGCATTCTGTGCCGCCCCAATAGGGACATAGAATATGAGATGCATAGCCTCAGTTAATATTAGCATTGTTATATAGGTTAGAATTTATATAGTGTGATTTGCCTAACTATTTTCTCATAGCTAAATTCATGTGTTATCCTATGCTGCCATCTAGTGGCCTTTTGTTGTAACAAACATGTTTTCTGTAATTATTCCTCATGTGACGATGTATTTCCCCCTAGTGTACGCCCCTTCCTTCTTCCTGTGTGCAGTACTTCCTGTGTCATGGCCACAGTTGAAAGCCACATGTAACAAGGACACACATGTAATCTGCACAGTACGTAGGAAAGGCATCATTTTCTGACCGCACAATACTATAACCGTTCAACTGCTGTTCCTATCATCTGCTGTAACCTGATGTTAAAGAATAAACACCTCTTTTGAATGAATCGGTATTGACGAGTTCAGCTATCTGACGAGGATTGTCCGCAGTGAGTATATCTGCTTATACAGGCCAGGCATAGAGGTCTCAGCAAGGGATATATTTCGCTATCACAACGATCGGAGTCAGAATACATTCCAATAAATCTCACAGATCTACTGCTATGTATGCAATAAACATTTAAAGCTGTACTCCAGGCAGATAAAAAGAACATGATTTATTCACCTATGGATGCATTTTTACATGCAGCTTGGAGAATTATTTTAGTCACTGTTGATATCAGTCAATTACTTGTTCGGCATGGGAGAGGGAGAGGCAGCAAAGCAATTCAGTCTGGAATCTACTGCTTTGTACAGTGCTGTCCATCTAACACTGGGAGCTTCCTGACAAAGGTAGAGAGCAGACTGATAACATTGGTGGACAGCTGCTACTCTACATTGGGGTAACTCACATGTGTCACTGCAATGCATGGTAGTGCGTGTTACATGTGTTGATGTGATGCAGTGCTATTTATTTTAAATGGCACCCCAACACACCTTCGCGGTGCATTCGTGTCGCAGTACAATTTCCATCAACTCCTTAATGTGCGTGGCAGAGTGCGGCAAAAATACATGCATTATTTTTGATCCGTTGTGACGGTTTAGGCAGCCCATTTGAAGGCATGGGCTGTCCTAACGCAATGTGCATTAAACCACATAAGTTTAACACACAGCCGCAGATAGGACTGGTGTAAATGGGCCCTAAGACTGGGCCAGCTCCCAGAGCAGGCAATACTGAACATTTGCAGTGCAGCCAAGAGATAAACGGTAGGGTCTGACAGTCCTGCAGCAGCCTATTTAAACTGCATTAATGCAATATACCACAATATGGTGTGAAAGGGGGCCTAAAGATAACATGTGCGTAAGCCATTTCAGTAGAAAGTAACAGGTTTGCTTTAATACCGGCCTCACCCCCATCCCATACACTTATATTTCTGAAAGAAATATCTGATACTTCCAATATGTGACAGTCAGTCAGCAACGTCACACATGGGGTCCATATCTTTGGAGTCTGAAAACCTGTAGCTTACACACAACTTTCCTTTGCCTTCAGGGCTAAATGAAGCATTACAGGGGGAGAGGGAGGGAGGTATGTGCTGCTGGGGAGGGATACGTTAAAGTGAACCTGTTGCTTTACACTGTATGGGTAAAGCTAAGGTTCACATCAACATCTGACTGGCTGCTGTGCTGCAAACATGAAATTCAATTAACATAAATATTTCATAGCAGAAAATAGCATAGCAAAACAAACAGAAAAACAAGCACACAACTTAGGCTACATGCACATGGGCGTCTGGGGATTCCTGCGGCAAGATCCTACAGAGTCTAATGGCAGGAATACCAGGTGGGTCTCTACAGATGCAGCCACTATGCCCATTCAACTTAATGACAGGCTGACAGTGGTTGCATGTCAGTGGCTGTCCGCATGTAATCATACCAATCATATCAATGTTTACCTGTGGGTAGAGATGTTTGTTCCGGGATGCAAAGAAATTGTGCAATTACATGGAGACAGCCATGGACAGATGCGGCCACTATCAGCCTATCATTAACCTGAATGAGCACAGCGGCCGTATCTGTAAGGACACACCTGGCATACCTGCCGCAAGAATCCGTAGGTTGTATGTGGTATATTTCATTAGCTGAATGGATTCGTATTCCATTCTTAAATATAGAGACAAGGAATGTGTAACTGCCGTAAATTTGGGAAGCCAAGAAGAAGTTTACTTTTATCAGTCTAAATAAATTATACGACTGAAAGCTGGATTGACTGATTTAGTATGCACGGGTCCTTCATTCCTTCATTTAGTTAGTACCATCATATGAGTAGATACAGTGTTTGCATACTCTCATATGATCTGGCACATTGTCTATATATTCTGTCATTTAAATGTGTAGTATATATAAATGTAATTGTTTGGGCAGCAAAAAGAATGCTCTTATCCACTGCAAAACATATTCATGTTGTTCCTTCTTCAGGGAAGAGGGGGATGAGGTGAATTTGAGATCCATGTGGTTGTTTTTTTGTTTGTTTTTTTGCCTTTAGCTTGTAGTAGCTGGACATCATAACCTCTGAAATAGTCTTCATTTTCCCTGCACTTTGTGGGTTTTCGTGGATATAATGTTAAACCTCATAAGGGAAGAAAGCAAAAATAACCCTAATTCACCATGTGAAGGGAAAGAGAGTTAGACATTTTAGGATGAGCAATGACTGAATGCACAGA
This sequence comes from Nanorana parkeri, assembly GCF_000935625.1. Classification (NCBI taxonomy): domain Eukaryota; kingdom Metazoa; phylum Chordata; class Amphibia; order Anura; family Dicroglossidae; genus Nanorana; species Nanorana parkeri. Next base: position 403,681 of record NW_017306847.1, on the reverse strand, counting down.
ATGCAAAACATTTATTTGTAAAGACTAAAGGTTCATACCTGAGCATGTAGAACCCCAGAATCCTTTGCAGCATGCAGGTTCCAAAATGACTGTCTGACAAGTGTGACTGCAGCCCTGCATTGATAACACCACTCCTCCCATATCCACAGTGTATCTACACAAGCAAAACGTAGAACATTCAATTATAATAAATGAAAACCAAACAGCACTTTAAAAAAAAAATCCAACTGCATTTAAATCTGGAGAGATTAGAACTTCTGTCATGTTTCTATTTTGGTCTGTGCTCCCTTTGAATAAATTTCCCCCCACTCTCTGTTCCTTTGGTACTGGGA
>NW_017306847.1:384568-403254 GCF_000935625.1 Nanorana parkeri | reverse complement strand
AAGACGCTCTACCGAGCTAGAGGAGAGAGAGAGGAGAGAGAGAGGAGAGAGAGAGGAGAGAGAGAAGAGAGAGAGAGGATAGAGAGAAGAGAAGAGGAAGATTACAGAAGGAAAAGAGAAGGGAGAGAGAGTGAGTGTTTTGGGGAAGTTCTACCTAATAGTGACATAAACAGCAATATAACCCCTATTTCTAATAAAGCAGAGGAAGGGTTCTGGGTTGGACAAGTTATCGTTGGAGCAGGTCATTAGGAAAATAAAAACCTGGCATTGGTTATATTCCTTTACTGCACTGGCCAAATGGAAAAATAATTTTGGCTGGAGTTGGTGTTATGTTTTATTTGTTTAGAGCACAAGATACATGTATATGGTGGTAAAGATTTGTGCTCACACTGTTGAGGTTTATATTATGATTGTTGTACTGTATCATTATGGGGTGAAAGTGTATAGCCCAAACTTTGTTTTTTAAATTCTCAATAGAGGTAGGGTTGTAACCCACCTGTTAAAGAAAAACTCCGGGCAATGACAAAAATTACCTTTGCAGTGGGGCTACACCTGCACTGCAAGGATTAAATACTCGTTTTGTCTAGGGGATTCAGATAAAGCTGTTTTACTTATCTGATCCTCAATCCCGCTGGCTGCTAGACCGGTCCCAGCAGCCTCTTGTCCTCTGGCGGTCTAAGGACTACGGATGTCATCACGTGTTATGCAGGTCCATTGACCTGCATTAGACGTGAGAACGCCAAGAGTCATTCCATAGCCGGAGAAAGGTGAGGCGATTGCCATCGAAGCGAGGATCCCCCTAACGGGACACAGAAAACAAACAATAACCTGACAAGAGTTTTCTCTCTTCCCTACCCAAAACAAACAAAACATGGATCATACACGCTCTGCACATCCTTGTCACCTTCAATAACGCTCTGCACATCCTTGTCACCTTCAATAACGCTCTGCACATTCTTGTCACCTTCAATAACGCTCTGCACATTCTTGTTACCTTCAATAACGCTCTGCACATTCTTGTCACCTTCAATAACGCTCTGCAAATTCTTGTCACCTTCATTAATGCGCTGCACATTCTTGTCACCTTCATTAATGCTCTGCGCTTTCTTTTTCCCACCATGCTTGCTCTGCACTTTCTTGGGAGCTATACTGGATTGAATACAGTAATACTGTACAGTACTGTGCTACAAAGCACACAAAAAAGCTCCACAGTAAGTGTCCACAGCCTTGTCTGCGACCGCAATCTCGAGTACAGGGAGCCACAACCATGTGTCAGAGCGGTGGAAGATGGCCGCGGTCGTGTTCGTCACCCGAGGCAGAGTTCGTGAGTGGAGGCAAAATTTTGAAAAACTTTATGGTCGCGAACCGAATTGTTTGTGAACAGAGGCGTTCGTGAACCGAGGTATATATACACACATACACACAGTCTTGTGGCCCAACAAAGTACTGATGGGGTGGTCATAATAATCTGGCCAGTGTATATACTGTATATGCCAAAAAATACAACAGAGATAAACATCAAAAACCATTAAACACCATGGACCATACAAATTAGCAACATAATTAGTCAGACTCAGACTTGGGCAGTCTCTGCAACAGGTTAACAGTCCTGTGCATCTGAATTCCTGGGCAGCTAAGTATGACAATCTGTAAAGTTTTCAGACAGATTTACTACTGAAGATGGTACAGATTTTCACTCTAAACAGACGCATAATTAAGAAGTGGTCGGGGTCCGGTTTTATTCTGTCACAAGGATACTGAGCATGAGCAGCCTAGTATGAAATATATGACTCAAGCAGTAATAAATCTCATATAGTCTCACTGCCCCTATTTAGCTTTGCTATGCAACAGAATTGCTAAATGTTCCCCAATGTTTTCCTGTTTTATAGAAAACTAATATAGTAGACGATACAGGCTTTAAGCTATGAAGTGGATATGACAGAATAACAAAATAACAGGATTAGGTCCTGTACTTGTACCAAGTAACTTACCTGCACCCAGCTTTCCCTGTTCCAGATGTTATTTTTGATGATCCTTTAGGGCACACATATTTGGTTGCTACTGCACATGCCATGCAATCTGTATCGATCTTTAGCATCTTTCTTGTATCGCAACGCTTAAGTTTCGTCTGCATTCAAAACATTGTAAAACAAAATGATCCATTTACTGTACATAGGGTAGAATTGCAAATAAAAAAAACCAGAGACTTTTCAACACAAATAACACAACCCTTAACAAAAATAAATAACATGACTACAGGCAGTCCCAGAGTTACATACATCTGACTTACATACGACTCCTACCTACAAGCGGAGGCTATTACTGTACAGCAGGGGTAGGTGTAATGCTACCGCGCTCGTAACGACGAGGAGTGCCCGTCTTTTTGGGTCTGGTTCGTAGTGCTGTACGTGCATTACAGGAAGTTAGCTCTTGTTAGACGTGCAGACGAGGGGTGCACAGCTCTTCTTCCGGGTCACTGTGAGGTTTTTACTGCAGTCTGTATTGAAATATTTAATCTCACTTCCTGTCCTTGAGACAACAGGAAGTGAGAGGGAATCTACCCCTAGGAAGGGAAATTAACTCCTGTAAGAGTTATCATGGGAAAAAGGGGTTTCCACTGAAGCTAAACACAACATTTTCAAAATCCAATTGTCACAGGGACAGAAAGTGAGGTGAAATCTTATGAACAGGGGCACACACAGCAACACAAAACTTTACAGTGGGTTAACCCTTCCCTATGCTATCCAAAGCAAAACATTTTTTTTGTCTGGAGTTAAACTTAAAAATTTACCTGTTCCCAGGGCCGGCCTTAGGCCTTTAGGCGCCCTGTGTGAGAAAGCTTTACAGCGCCCCTCAGTGACCACACCCTTTAGTGGCCACACCCATTTCCCCCAATATCCGCACCATTTAAAGACTCCTATATTTCGCAAAGAAACATTAAAAAGTATGATAAAATTAAAACTTTTATTCAAAGGTATTAAACTTGTAGGCACAATATAAGTATTCTTATCAAATAAAACAACAGAAGGCAAACAATAAATGTCAAACTAAAATAGAGTCTATATAAATAAAGTGTCAGGATGTCATGCAGACCCCTTTTTTCAAGTGCATCTAGAAAAGTAAAAATAGAAAACAGAACACAAAACCTAGACTACGTGTAAATTAATGAATTACTATATGTCCGAATATACGAAAAATTTACTCAGGGACATAATAATTTGTTTGAGAATGTGCGGCGGCCATGTTGGCCACCGGTGTGTTCTGTGAATGCGTGCCACCATCTTGGAGGCAGGGTGCATGACGTTACATGACACCATGCATGCATGGCGTCAGGTGACGTCACACATCGATATTGGCCCCACCATCTTGGTCTATACCTAGATATACACCAAGATGGCGGCGCCCAACACGTGCAGTGTTATATGACATCATGCGCCCTGCCTCCAGAACACGCCAATGGCTGAATCCAAAATAGCATCAAAATGTGTTTTGTTTGATGAAACGAATGAAAGCTTTTTTAGTTTTCGTTCATTTAATCTGAAATAAATTTTTAGTCTTCGCACTTGTCTAATAATATGTGTGGGGGCGGGGTGGGGGGCAGTTTCCACTTTTTAAAAAATGTTTTACATTTTTTATTATTTTTTTCATAATTTTTTTATTATGTATTTATTTTGTACTGTTGGGGGGGAGGGGGGGGGCTTCGGGGAAATATTAGGGGTCCAAACAGACCCCTGACATTTCCCTTTTAAAATAGAAAAGCAATTGAGGACACCAAATCCTCAATTTCTTTATCAGCAGCCTAAGCAGTCAGGGAATGGGAAGCACTCAGTACAGAGGCTCCTCCCCATTCATTCAGACACTGATAGTACAGTATTTATAAGCTGTTTCTGAATGGGGAGGAGCCTCTGTACTGAGTGCTTCTCCCCATTGGTGAAATCTTGAATGAACAGGCTGCGATGTAAATCACCGCCTGTTCATTCATAACTGGGGACACATAGTACTATGTGCCCCCAGTTATTTACAAACACTGGAGTGATCAGACGATCGCTCCAGTGTTTGTCCTTCTCACACGGAGGATCGGTAAATATCAATGATATTTATCGATCCCCCGCTCTGCCACGCACAGAGTCGCTGTCATCCTGCCCCTATTTAGCTTCTGTTCCTAACTGACCATAATCTCCTCCTGTACGATTTGTCAGCTTCTGTTTGCAATGGATTTTTCACTTTGCAATGACATTTTCCCTTTAGTGAAAAAGTTTAGTAATGGTGGTAAAAGCTCACTGTGGAACCCAATCGCACAAAGAAAAGAAAACAGTATTTTTGCTTGCACATAATTGGATGATGGAAGTAATTCACTAAGCTATGGGAAAATCCCCTTGCAAGTGAACATCTTAATTACCGTTTATAAATCAACTCCTCTTGCTGCTCAGTAGACATGTGCACCACCAAAAAATTGGTTTCGTTTTGATTCGTATTTTGCATTATTTAGTTTTTCGGGATTCGGGCCCGAAAGTCAATTCATTTCGGGATTCGGACGAAATTCGTTAGTGGTAGTCTTTACGAATGTTGGTTTAGTTGTCGCTTTGTTTTCGTTTCGTTGCAGCAAAGTGACATTAAAAAAAATGTTTCCTCTCTAATGTCACTTTGCTGCAACGAAACTTCGTCCACAAACAAAAATTCATGTAGATTACTGCTAACTTATTGAGACCATTTTTGATCCTTCTAAGCCTGCTGACCAAGGATCAAAGGACATTTTAAAAAGAAAAAACAAACTTTTACATTATTACAAATCAGGAAACCGGGCAGGGGGCCATGACGTGTCGCCCCGGCTTTCTGATTGGCCCTGTGCTTGGATCAAGGGCCTGGTAGGAATTTTTCTTCCCCATTTTTTGGGGATGGGATTCCTCCTTAAAATTCCTACCAGACCAAAAGAGCCTGGTATGGATTTTGGGGGGAACCCCACGCTTCCCCCACCCCTTCTGTAGACTGTTAAAAAAAAACACGAAATTTCGACCGCACTACCGCTAACAAATTTTTCTGAATCCGAATCCCAAAACGATTTAAACTTGTAACTTTCGGACCCGAATCCCGAAAAATGAAATAACGGAAAATCCGAATGAAAACGAAACGAAACCAACTTTATGCCAGTGCACATGTCTAATTTATAGATTCTTCTCAGCTCCCACAGATCAGAGGGAGCTGAGATCAGTAGGGCAGTGCTGGTGTCATACTAATTCCTGTCTACACAAACCCGACTTCATCTAAAAGCAACAATTTGTTTTCTTTCAATTTTTAACGTATATGTCCCATTAGGGAAATTTTCCTATACTTCCTGTCCAGGAGACACAACAGTAAGGGCCCGTTCACACCAAGCCCGTGTGTTAATTGCATGGTAATACGATTAATGCACGGGCATGGTGTGAATGGGCCCTGAGTGAGAAGAAATCTCATCAAAGTAAGAAAAATCCGGTCCAGTACAACTGTCACTATTGTGTGATTTTCCCCTCTTCACCGATTCTGGTGACAACTGAAACATTTTGGATTTACCATCACTTTCTATCCTGGTCACATCAGTTACAAAAGGGAAGAATCTCCCCAAAGGAGACCCAGACAGCAATACAAACCAAACAGATTTGAACCCTTCCCTATTCAAAATGAAATATAACTTTGGACTTTAGATACACTTAAATTGTAATCTAAAAATATACACAAAAGGATTCTATCTATCCACATGTGTCTTTACTAGTCTAGCTTGCCTAGGCTGAGTTTAACATTTAGAGTCTGCACTCACTCACTTTATATAAAATTTGTACTGTTGTGATATTCAGACTTTGCTGAATTTATTTTGGGATAAACATCTGAGGCTCCTTTCCTTACCTAAAAATTGTGTTGGACATGTTTACAGGAATATATTTGTTTTTTTCTGATATTTCCCAATGCAATTGAAACGATACATCCACTAAAGTACTATGACATTAATGTTCTGTCTTTCCAAAAATAAGAGATGGATAATATGTTAGGCCAGACTACAAATGTAAAAACTATAGGAGGATTTTCTTGGGTAGCATTAAAAACAGCATCAAAATGACAAAAAACAAAACGGAACGAAGACTAACTTTTATAAGATAACCTTCTGCCATTGTGACTTCCTAGATGCACAGGACATCCTCTTTTCCTGATTTCACAGATGGCCCCAAGCCAGTACACTGAACACTCAACATGTTACACTTTTGACAGGAACAGGTGAATTACTGTACTATAATGTTCTCCTGCGTAGCAATGCTGCCTGCCAAGATTTCATGGCAGTATATAAAACTCCAATGCTGTACCATCTCTTGGCTGATAACCAGGAGGGTGTGATGTAAATACACAGAATACGTTCTACGGTAAAAAGTTTCAGGTAGGTGATTAAATGAATATAAATGTGTCCCCACCAGTGTGCCTGTATTACCACACAATGTCTGCCAGCCCTAGCCAGGCTGGGATATACAGGAACCACCTAAAAATCCATTTAGAACAGTCCATCATAGCATTAAACAATAAGTTTCATTTTTTCTTAATGCATAAAGAGAACCAATCACCAATGTACATCTGCGAAAAAAAATCTGGATTTTAGCCCTTAAATTGTTATAGCAGTGTAATCATATTTCTTAAGGCTACTGATTTTTTATTATTTACTTGTATTTTCTCCTCTGCTCTTTCAGGGTAAAAGTGTCAGGTTATCTTAGCAAAGTGCAGACACTCAAAAACCATTTTTTACTGTGTATGTCCCATTAGGGAATTTTTCCTATACTTCCTGTCCAGGAGACACAACAGTAAGGGCCCGTTCACATCAGCACAAAGGTGCTGTCTGGATTACATAAAAGAAAACTTTGTATGATGTTCCACCAGCACCAGGACAAAAGGACACTAATCTGAACTTATATGAACTCTGACAGGAGAGGCGTCAGCCTCCATGGGGACCTTAAAGCCTGACACTGAGCTGACACAAACTGAATAACAGCACGACACATAAGCTTTTTCATCCTTAAAGGAGAACTATGGGGTTAAGGCTTTTCCCCATAGTTCTCCTTAGGGTAACGGGAGGACACAAACTAGCGTCCTCCCGTCACCCTAAGCTCAGTATACCGCGAGCCGCAGCCCGTGGTATACTGAGACGCCGCAGCTGAAGCGGATCCCGACAATTATGTCTGGATCCGCCCAGCTGCGTGAGTGACAGCTGGCTCTGCCTATCTAGAGGCAGAGCCAGCTGTACCCGCCCCCTCCCCGTCTGATTCGCCAGTCAGCGCTGGAGGATCGGAGCGGGGAGGGGGGAATCCAGCCCCTCCCCTGTCACGGCAGAGAGCTGTAACCGGATCGAGAGGTGAGCGAACGCCGGTATGTGTTCGCTCACCTCCCGATCTACTGAGCCGACCTGTGACAGTCTCATTGTCACAGGTTGGCTAGAACTATGAGGTGAGTGAAAAGCACTCACCTCATAGTTCTCCTTTAATAATATAAAAGCTAAATTAGAGTTTAATTTTCTCAGCACAGTTGAACTCTTCCATTGAGGATAATGCCTAAGTGAGAGTTTTGTTTTGCCACTGAGGGATTCTGTCTAACACCATCATACCTCCTAAACCCCAGCTGCCCTCCAGCAAATACACAACTCTGCCCCTTAGCTCTGATGCTTACCACTTGAGTAACATGTGAGTTCAGATTCCCGCACCTTACTGACCCCCTGCTTATACATGCTCCCTTTCCCTAGGTCAACAACTCCTGGAGCACATGGCTCTCTGAAGCCGACAGACAAGGTCCCTGCGATCAATCCTGCCCTTCTGACAGGGAAAGGGCCCAGAGTCATACCCTCCGTACTCCTTTTCTAAACGTGAAGGCAGGTGCAATACCCTACACACTCTTCTCCTGCAGATACTGCCCACCGCCATAAGCTTCACACTCCTTTCCTACCCATACTGCCCACCGCATTACCTTGGCCCTCCTTTTTTGCACATACTGCCTGCCGTCATACCCTTCTCATTCCTCTCCTGGCCACACTACCTGTGGTGCTGTCAGAAGCTTGCGCGCACTGGGTGCAGCTTCTGAGAAGATACGCTATTAACGTAGCGGGCGCTTTGCAAAATGCGCAGCCAGCTTCCTCGATTATAATCGATGATTGAAAACTTGGAGAACTTTTTCAATCATCGATTATCGGCTTTCGTTTAGTTGGCCCTGTTCACGGCTCCACACACGCCGCACCTCCTCCCCGCCTCACGCTTGCCGCTGCTAGACCCGCCTGCATCCACGCTCTACACGCCATACCTCCTCCCCGCTTCACGCTTGCCGATGTTAGACCCACCCGCCTGCATCCACGCTCCACACGCCGCACCTCCTCCCCGCCTCACGCTTGCCGCTGCTAGACCCGCCTGCATCCACGCTCTACACGCCATACCTCCTCCCCGCTTCACGCTTGCCGATGTTAGACCCACCCGCCTGCATCCACGCTCCACACGCCGCACCTCCTCCCCGCCTCACGCTTGCCGCTGCTAGACCCGCCTGCATCCACGCTCTACACGCCATACCTCCTCCCCGCTTCACGCTTGCCGATGTTAGACCCACCCGCCTGCATCCACGCTCCACACGCCGCACCTCCTCCCCGCCTCACGCTTGCCGCTGCTAGACCCGCCTGCATCCACGCTCTACACGCCATACCTCCTCCCCGCTTCACGCTTGCCGATGTTAGACCCACCCGCCTGCATCCACGCTCCACACGCCGCAGCTCCTCCCCACCTCACGCTTGCAGCTTTTAGACCCACCCGCCAGCATCCACGGTCCACACGCCGCACCTCTTTCCCGCCTCACGCTTGCCGCTGCTAGACCCACCCGCCTGCATCCACGCTCCACACTACGCACCTATAATCAGTGTGCTATAATTTTCCTCAACCCATACTCTACCGCGTCTCTTCCAGGTGCACATGCCATGAAGGCGGTCATGAAAAAAGCTGATCCCGATGACTCGGCCCCACTGGAAGTGACAGTCGAGAAAATGTATAGGGTCGAGAAAAATTATAGAACACTGACACTGTCTGGCCCCTCCCAATCTCCTCCCACAGGTCACAGCCCAGAAGCAAGGACAGCCAGTGGCGGTCTACAGTGGGTGAGAGTGCCAGACATGGAGCGGAGTAAGGCCAGAACCATGTAGGGAGCCCAGTGGGAGGAGAGCACCATCCCCCAGCCAATCACCCCTTTCATGAACTTACTAGGAGTCCTCACATCAGCCGACCATTCACTACTGTTACATGGATGGCAAAAGTGGCAGACAGGGGCGGGGAGAAGGCGGGGAAGAGGCAGAGCGGGAGGGGGGCCAAGTTGCTGCACCCTGGGCCTCTGAGTTATACTTGCCCCCTGGGCTAAAAGTTGCCAGTCAGCCCCTGGGTCATACCCTCCACCTTCCTCTCCTATATATACTGCCCGCCTTTATACCTTACACACTCCTCTCCTGCATATACAGTCTACCATAATATCCTCCATACACAATTCCTGCAAATACTACCCACTGTCTTACCCTTTGTAGTCCTCCCCTGCACATTTTAATCACTGAAACAATTCATCATTGTTTGTAATATTCCCAACCTTTTCTGTGTTATAACAGGAACATTTTAAAAGTAAGTTGTAAAAATGTACTATTAAAAAGACTTCAGAAATTCAGACTCCTGACTGGCTGTTTTTAGGACCCCATTCACACTGGGGCGGTTCGGCCGCGCGAATTCAGCCGCACAGATCCGCCAACATGAATGATCCCATACATTGCTATGGGGACCGCTCATGCGACTGCGCTGCTCAGCGTGATCCGAACCACTCCCCGCCCGAACTGCTCCGTGCACTACTATTGCTGCGCTGATCAGTGCGGTTTTCGTACAGCTCTCAATGGAACCGCGCTTAATGTATTAATGCAATTTAAAAAAAAAATTAAGTTAGACTTTAAAAGACACATCCTTTAAATACTCAATTGTAAACATAAAGGTATTTCAGCAATTTTTTATGGATAGAGTAAAAGAAAACCTGAAATTCTTTGAAGAGATATTACTGTTTCAGCTTCTCTCCAGTGCTGTAGACGTTACAAAAGGTCTAGACATTTGGTCACATGATCTATATTGAAGGGAGTATCACCTGTCCAGATTGGCCTAGGGGCTTTTAGCTATGTGATCAGCATTTACATTAAGATTTTTAGCAATACTTGTTATTTATCGACCCTAGCCAGACCATTAAGACAACTTTATAGAACTCCAGCCAAAATATATATATTTTTTCATTTTTGATAGACTGGAGAGGTTTTATAACTCCTATCAGGGTTTGCAATTTCTCCACTCGGGAAATTTCCCTTCCAAACAAAGCATCCTGATAAGTAATTAACGTAACATAATTAGCAGCTAAATTGTTCAGTTAACTATATATATGTATAGAAAATATATATAAAGGTACACTGTAAGCAATCTATATTAGGGATGGGCTCGATGTTCGAGTCGAAAAAGTTTGACTCGAACATCGGCAGTTTGTGTGTTTGGCGAACGCCCGATTGGGTAAAAAGCAATGCACCTGACCACAGGTCAGGTGCAAGACCTTACCCAATCACAGCACAGAGAACTGTGAGAGACATGTTTGGGCAAACGCATGATGACTTTGCCCAATCATGGCTCACACAGCTAAGTCCTGTCAGGTGTCGGACATATGCAAACAGTTGGGCTGAGCTAGCTAGCTGTCACTGCTAGCTCGGCCCAATTGTTTATATTTTAACGGCATCTGTCAGAATGCCATTCTGCGGCGGGAGTTCATCGCAAGCGGACGGGTCGGCAGGCAGCGGGTTTTTAAAATGATTATTTCTATTTAATTTTTATTTTGTTGAGTCGTTGTCATTGTGGACAACGCTGGACGTCGTGATTAACCCAAAGATTATATCGGTGGATACATTTTTGGGTTGTTTTTTTTAACAATAAAGAAATTGTCAAAATCCTTTGTTGCGTTTTTATTTAAATTAAAGGATTTTCCCTAAAAGTCTGGACTTTTTATTTATCTTTTATTTAACCCTTTAGTGAATGGGTGGGGGTACAAGTGCCCCTTACTCATTCACAAGAGAGGGGGGCATATCTTACCCCGATGTGAATAACCCCCCCTGCCCGCATCCCCACACCCAAGGGCTTGTGGAGAAGAGGCCCTTGTCCCCATCGGCATGGGGACAAGGTGCTTTTCCAAGGCAACCCGGGAAAAGCACCCTCCCAGGGCCGAGGGCGTGTGGCAGGGAGGGGGGTGCTCACTCATCCCCCCACTTTCCTGCCCTGCCAGGCCTGTGCTCGGATCAAGGGTTTGGTTGGACATTTTAGGTGAGACCCCCTCGTCTTTTCTCCCCCATTTTTGGGGGTGGGGTTCCTCCTTAAAATTCCAACCAGAAGTTAATGGCCTGGTATGACTTTGAGGGGGAACCCCGCACACTTTTTTTGTTTTAAAAATGGGATCCCTCCTAAAATTCCTACCAGACCTTGAGGGTCTGGTATGGCTTTAGGGGGGAACCCTACACTTTTTTTTTCTTCTTCTTCTTTATAAATGTCATTTTTTTCTTTATAAAAGTAACTTCTTGCTGCAGCAGGTTCTATAAATCATACAGATGCGTCACTTCACAGGAAGTTTAAGGGGACCCACAGGCACAATATTTAAAGGAATTTTTTAATGTTTCACTTTCAGCAATGTTAAAATCACTGCTCCTTTAAAAACTGTATTTTTAAAAAACTATTTTTGCATTGATGCACATCCCCCAGGTCAGTACCCGAATCCCCATACCGTTTTAATGGCCAATAAATTGCATATAAGCCTTCAAAAAGGGGACAATTGATTTTCCGAGTTCTGGTCCTATAGACTTTCATTGAGTTTGAGTTTAAACTTTTTCCATGTTCTAAAGTTCGAATTCAAACTAAACTAGGGTGTGTTCGGCCCATCACTGATCTAAAGCCAGCTCCAGATTATGTATGAAAGAAAAATGGCAACCTGGGACCAGGAGTACAGCAGTAGAGCAATGATTACCGCAGCACAAGGCAAGATTGGTTGGGTTTGTCAGTAGGTTTATTGATAATTACCCAGCAAAAAAAGATAAGAGGAAATTAAAATATACATATTAAAACAGGTGAAGGTTCTTCTTTAACAGTACAAGCAAATAGAGAGGTAAGTGAGGGCTTGTTTTTAGTTGTTTTTTTTTACTGCTTAAGAATATTTGAATAGTGTGTGAACAGAATATGTGAATAAGAGATTGAAACCATATAGATACCCATATTTGAATCCAGTGTTATTTGCCTTAACTTTAGTCACAATTGTCAGGTTTCCTAGTGGGGTGCAGAGAATGCCAGCATATGCAAATTATGATTTTAGCCTGAAATCCACATTTGCATGAATATAATGTGCAGCAAATATGTGCACTGGATCTTCTTTACGAAGTAATGGTGAATCATTGAAAAAATAAATGATTTGCCAAATGTTTGAAAATGCACTTGGCATCTGGCACATCCATATAACTTTAAAGCAAAAGTGAAGTGTGGGGGGCATAATGTGCTCAGCATATGAGCACATTAGAGCAGACTTACCTGCCAAAGCCATCACCTCCAGTACTGCGCACCTCTCTCGTCAGTGCTTCCATCTTTGTCCCGGTCTTCTTCCGGGTTGACAATCTCAGCATGCTGAGCCTGTGCACTGAGCTACACGTTCAGAGCTCAGTGTACATGAAAATTGTTGAATGGCAGCTAAAAGCTTTTATGGCAGAAGATACTTAGGCTACATTCACAAAAGGGGTGAGGGGGATTTCTGCGGCAGGAATCCCAGGTGTCCCCATTCAGATGCCGTCCACATGTAATTGTACGTGGTAAGATTACATGTGGCATGGCATAGATGGTCGTTGCTGGCGCATCTACCCTGCGTCCAGGGACAATCATCTATCCCAAACCGCATGTAAACACTCCATGTAGGATTACATGCGGACTAATGCAGATCCTGCTGCAGGAATCCCAGAATGCGGCATAAGTCACCGTGTGAATGGGGACTTACGCAGTCTCTTCTGTCGTAGAAATCCCGCTGATTGGCAATTTTTGTTCATGAACCTTACTTCAACTATAACAAAACAATGAATGTATCAAAAAACATATTCTGAGAAAGGGTCAATGCATTAATTGACACTTTTGACAATTTGTTCTTTTTACCTGGGGAGTTAAAGATGCAGCTTGTATTTAAAATGAAACTTTACATCCTCCCTAATAGTACCCAACATTGCAAAATTCCTCCAGCTACCGCCTTTCCTCTCTGCTCCGGGTTCTCTAGATCAGGCCTTCTTAAACTTTCTCTACTCGTGACCCTTTTTTGGGAAGAGGACATTTTTACGTGACCCCAGCATCGGACGGTGTCTCTCCCCTCTTTCCCCCCAGCGTCGGTCGGTGTCTTTCCCCTCCCCTAGCGGCAGTCAGTGTCTCTCTCCTCTCCCCCCGTCCCCGGCCACCTGGGCCCCTCACATAAGTACCGGCCGTACCCCCCGAATGGCGGTCCTGGCCGGGGATTCAGATCGCAACCCCGCCTGTTCACTTTAAGAAACACTGCTCTACATGACTAGTACAACACGATGGAGCTTGATAGCAAGCTATAACTTTCAATTAATTTTTATTTCTCTCCTCCCACAATTAAATCATTTTAAATTCAGAAGATTTTTACAGCTGGATCTTATTTTAACGGTGAGCCACCAAAACCAATATTTTATAGGTCTATAGATGCTGAATAGATGCTCTTACTTTGACTACACTGGCTAGATATTCCTGCTAGGTTCTAGCTGAGCTTCCTCTGCAGTGAAGTGTCTCTCCTGTTGCAGCAAAGAAAATAAAGTCTATATACACACACATTTATGTATGTTCTATTCATCATTATATAAAATGTTAATCACACTCCATGATGCTTAGAGCCGTTGTGGGACACTGCAGTTGTCACACGCCAGCTCTAACACAGAGAGGTGAGCGATCATGCAACAGTGAATGGTCATCCCAGAACAGTGACTTTCAGTCCCTGTTTACCATAGGCATTCCCCCATCCCATCTCTGTTCCTCCAGCATTCACTGGACTGGGGAGGGCGGTGTGCGCGGCTGGGTCTGGCTCTTAGCTGCATGTAGAGGCAGTCAGTTAGACAGCTGTGATGGATCCCAACAATAATGTTGGGATCATTCTCGGCTGCGGCGTGGCCCTTAGCTGTCAGCTGATAGCTGCTGACATTGGGTCACAGTTTGGCTTTACTTCTCTTTTAAAAGACGACATGACCAAGGAAAGTGAGACACCCTTATTATAGCTGCAGCAGATGAGTAAACCTGGTATTAGCCATGTGACATAGGGGAAGTCAGTGGGTTATTCAGCTTCCATGTGTCTACAGTACTGAATACTGAATAAGCAGTTAACAATTAGCAATTTTTGATTTTCTAATAATCAGTGATAAATACACTTTAAGGACAATGACTATGGCCATGTAGAACTAGCATTCAAATGTGTTAATCTTTATCATTCAGGCAACACAATTTCTCATTGGTTATCACTTGCGGAGAGGGAGAGGGGGATCTGATCCCTACAAGAACATTAGCTCGACAGAATTTGAATATCCTCCCTAAGTTTGTGAAGCTTTCCTCCCACAGCCAAAACCTGTGGGAGGAAAGAAACAAGGGGGCTCCCTGCTACAATTATTGTGGTGATCAGCTAGAGCAGCCCCTGACACAGACAGTGGTAACTACTGAAAACAGGATAGGAAAAAAGAGGAAAGGAAGAGAGAAAACAGCAGAGAGACAAAGAAAGACTGCACGGGGGTTGGCGGGGGACAGCAGGCATCCAACAGACAGTATCTGGAGGAGAAAGCAGTGTGAAATCTAGATTCAGCGGGTGGACATATTCCAGCCACGGGGTCCAAGTCTTCAAGTAAGAGGATCAGTCAAAATAGCTGTAAGTTTTTCATGCACCATTATGCCAATGACTGTCGGTTTAACCTCCAGAAAATTCAGTGTCAGTTTCTTCCAAGCCCAAGCTAAGGCTGATATGTAGCCAGGAAAATAAAAGTTGCCAGCTTTCTATTTCTTTTCATGAGATTTGGAACCAGTCTCCGCAGCAGTGCCTCCCAGGGACTCCGAATAAAGGGGCAAATAAAGACAGTTCTCAGCAAATTATAGACCCGTATCCACAGTCTTTGCACTCTCGGACATTGCCACCCTCTGGACGCACAGCCACGGAAACAATGGGAGGGGGCTCCAGGAGCAAATTCAGAGACTCTACCAGGAGTCATGTACCAACGGAATAACACCTAACGAGCATTTAGCAGCAGAAAGCCAAATCTCCCCCCACTCAGGCAAATCCAAGGAGTCACCCAAACCACTTTCCCAGATTGCAAGTTAATTTTGGACCAGGGACTGATGTAAATAATAATAATTATAATACAGGATTTATATAGTGCCAACAGTCTGAACGGCACTTTACAATATAAGATATTGATATATATATAGATGTAAGATATTACAGCTACAATACAAATCAAGACAAGATGGTAAGGAGGGCCCTGTCTGTGAGAGCTTACAACATAAAAGATTTAAGTTTAAACTAGTTTAAAGTTCTGCATAAAGCATCTGTACTGTAAAATTGACTAGTAAATAAAATATGAGCAACAAATTATACAATTTACAACTATAATACAGTATGAGATTATACAATTTACAACTCGTATACAGTATATATGAAACTCACCAGTGATTGTGGCGCTATCAATCCAGCGTGAACCATTAAAAGGAAAAAAACATATCCATAGCAAAACATTTTTAGAGGTGTCTGAAGTACGTCATCAGCTGTTGATGTTACGATACAATACATGTACACCCTGCTAAGTCTGGAATATGGACAGAACCTGCAGAGGCTCATGTGGACTCTGTACTATCTGAACTGGCCACAGTGATCTTGATGTGTTCAGTCAACAAACATAAACCTCCTCTCTTCCTTTCGAAAAGGGGGAGAACAGGAACCACTTAGGATTTCCTCTTTCATATCAGTTCAAAACACATGGAAGGAAGCCCACATCTTTCTAATGAAAATGGCACGTTATGTAAATCCAAAAAACGATGAGAAAGCAGATGGGAAAATGACTCGGTGCTTTTAAAGAATCGTGGGTGATAAGAGTTGACATGGACGCTTGTGACCCCAGCCTCTTTGTTCCTGATTATTTCTAAGCAATAACATACTGACAAATTCTAACACAAGGCTTGTACCGACTAAAACCCTATTAGCATGCTGACCACACACAAACATAAAGACAAAGTGCTTAAACAGGCATGAACTGAATGAGTGGCTGCTGCTGTTCAGCAAAATACTACATTCCCAGTTTACAGTTCTAAGTAGATGTCTAGCAATAGTTACAAATAGAATTTAATCATGGTTAACAAAATTCTTCTTCAAAATATAAGTTGGGCATGTGAAGTAGTCCCTTAGTCAAGGAAAAACAAAGTTTCTCATAGGTAGATGGGTAAGATTTCAAAATCAGCACCTAGTATATCAGACAGATCTGAATAGGAGATTGCTCTCATGATTCAACAGGAGTCTGTGATGTACTGAATTCATGAAAGCTCCCCGTCAGTCAATATATTATTCAGGGTTTCAAACACTGGCCTGTGAATAGCTACTGCTAATAGGGTAAACATTTAGATTGGACGTACACAGTCACCGGCAACTTTTTTTTTTAAACGTAGTGCTTTTCCATTAGGTTAGGGTTTTTTAGCAATTCTTTTAACTAATATTATAACGACACAGCAATTTTTAGTAGCTCAGGGGTTTAAGTAATGTGTCTGAGCTAATAAAAATTGCCTAGAATAGATTGATTGCTAAATGACCAAACAAAAGTAGCCTGCAGCCAGGGGTGGACATTTGTATATGCTGTACAGCTACACAATGGCTATCTAGTATTTAGAGGCCAATTTATACTAGATATGGGCCAGATGGGTGCTGGAACCCCTCAGATTGTCACGTACACCTGAGCACAGATTGCTTCTACCTAGGTGTTTATTGATACGCAGCGCACACGTTTATTTTTGTCCAGTAGTTGAAGGAAGGCTCTAAAAATGGTCTTCTGTCCCAATTACGTCCATCTGTCAGTTTTTAAGGCTGATTGGAAGCCCGATGTTAGTCTATGGGCAGCAGGAATCTAAACGGACATTTATCCGTTTACACCTGATAATCCTGTTAAAGTGTGAGTGGGCCCTTAAAAGATAAGTTGTAATCAACAATTTACCAATAACCTAAAGAGTGAAAGATAACAGGATAGAAGTGAAAAAAACATTAAAAGATCAAATAACAAAACCAGCATTTGCTGCAATATTCACCTTCCATCCACCCATTTCCCCATCAGTACTCTTTGCTGCCATTAGATGTCCTCAGTCTAATGACCAGAATAATTCAACCAACTTCTTCTGTGCCTATGTTGTCCTGGACCCAATCCGGCCTGCTCCTGGACAGGTGACAGTTTCTCCTCCTATGAGTGTGCTTTTATCACATGGACTGGTTGGCTCGCATAAACTGACTGCACTTAGAAAATACATTTGATACATGAATTATTGCAGTGCTGTATTAATTTACACTGCATCACAGTTCTGTAAGCAACTTCATAGGGAAATTTCAAGAACTCTACATTCACCAGATCTTGCCAAAAGAACGATTCTTCGGTGCCACAAGCAGAAGCTGTGGGGAAGGTAAATATACTATCCAACTCCTACTCCCCCCAACAGTTTAAAGAAAAAAAAATCTATGCTATTTGACTGCAAACGGGAGGCTGGTGCATTTAAAAAACGGGTATTGCATTTAGAAGCAAGGTACACTTTTTTACAGTTAGTTTTTAAAACTTGATTCAGTGAGGCCCATTGGGGACATCCTTTTACCACTATTCGTGCGGTGCCACCTAAAGACACATTCCCAGAATCAGGAAGTAGTGGGCACCAGTAACTCCAAACATATCACCACCAAAGAGGAAAAAAGAACAAATATTAGAGCAGATTTAGGCTCTGAAAGTTTATTTTCAAATGGATCTTCTCCAAACTGGAGACATTTATTTCACACCACATATGAGCACAATTAATCACAATTGTTTCGACAATGTTTAGCGTATCTGTAACCAATGACACCACAAAACTACTCATACACTCCCTTGTTATCTCTCGTCTTGACTATTGTAACTCCCTCCTCATTGGCCTTCCACTACACAGAATATCCCCCCTTCAGTCTATCATGAATGCAGCTGCCAGACTCATTCACCTTACCAACCGCTCAGTGTCTGCATCCCCCTTCTGCCAATCCCTCCACTGGGTTCCACTCGCCCAGAGGATAAAATTCAAAATATTAAGTCACCTATAAAGCCATCCACAACTCTGCCCCCGGATATATCTCAGACCTTGTCTCAAAGTATCACCCTATACGTCCCCTCCGCTCATCCATTGACCTCCTGCTTTCCAGCTCCCTTGTCCACTCCTCCCATACTCGCCTCCAGGACTTCTCTAGAGTCTCTCCCATCCTCTGGAACTCTTTACCCCACCCTGTCCGTCTATCTCCCACCTTGACTGCCTTTAGGCGTTCCCTAAAGACTCATCTCTTCAGGGAAGCCTATCCCACCGCAACCTAACCACTGAACC
>NW_017306847.1:383046-384364 GCF_000935625.1 Nanorana parkeri | reverse complement strand
CAAGACCTCCTGCTTTCCAGCTCCCTGGTCAACTCCTCCCATACTCGCCTCCAGGACTTCTCTAGAGTCTCTCCCATCCTCTGGAACTCTTTACCCCACCCTGTCCGTCTATCTCCCACCTTGACTGCCTTTAGGCGTTCCCTAAAGACTCATCTCTTCAGGGAAGCCTATCCCACCGCAACCTAACCACTGAACCTTCACATTCTCACATAATTCATTCCCACAGCTACCTCATGTATCATTTCCCCCTCCTCTTTTAGATTGTAAGCCCTCAGGGGCAGGGCCCTCCTTACCATCTTGTCTTGAATTGTATTGTAACTGTTATGTCTTCCTTATATTGTAAAGCGCTGCGCAAACTGTTGGCGCTATATAAATACTATGTAATAATAATAATAATAATGTAAAAAAATGGAAAATCTGTGTTTTAAAAATTAGAACAACTTTATTTTAGATGAATGTTTTTTATTTGTGCTCATACTAAACAGATGATCCTAAAGTATTTAACACAAAAATTAAAATTGAATTGATTACAGCTTACCAGTCCTTATATATGGTTGCTGCATTCGTTTTCTTTTTAAATAATTTTTACCTTTATTTCAATCTTGTGATTCTGGCAGTAACACTTCCTGTCCTAGGAAGACATTGCTCACTTACCTTTCTGTATCAGGACAACAAAAACAAGCTAGGACTATGGAACTCTGCCCCTCTCTTATTCTCCATACTATAGAGAGACATGGTTCTGTAGTCCCCAGAGATTACTAAGAACGTGCAATTTATAAAAGTCAGCACGGCCAAAGAGCACAGGAAGTTATCAGCTCACAAGATTTTAACTGCTTTTAATGATATATTCAACAGACTAAAAGGGACAATAAGAGAATGTTATTGTTTGGGTTTACATACACTTTAAATCTTTAATTTATTTCAATTAAAATGTTGCCAGATATACTGCAGGAAGGAAAGGGGTACAAAAATGGTAGCGTCCAATAGTCGTACTGATTTCATATTAAATGTGCTTAAAGTGAACATGACCTGGCCAAAATGTTTCTAAAAGTAACAGGAGATGAAAAGTATCTTGTGGTACCTTGAAGACCTGTGTTAAGCTGGCAATGCACTGCTAGACTTTTTCATTTTTTGTAAATTCTTACAGTGTTCGGTTCTGCCAACTTGCCAAAAGTTGATTACTGAAATCAACTTTTGCCTAAGGGCCTGGAGCCGAAAAGCTTTTGTCAAACAGTGACTGCAGCCAATCAGCATATATTCCGACAGTGTTGGTAGCAGGTTTTCAGAATACAATAGCCAAAGCGAGAGATTCGTTCAA
>NW_017306847.1:365369-382988 GCF_000935625.1 Nanorana parkeri | reverse complement strand
GGGCAGACTGAACAAAATAAATAAATAAAGCTTATATAGTGTATGGACAGATTTAGTCTTCAAATCTTTCCCTGTGCTCCACATAAAGCTTTGACTTCTACACAAGTCTAGATTAAAGTGACACTAAACTCTGGAGTAAAACCTTAAAAATGCATTTGGGAAATTATGTGACCAAAGGCCTAGGCTTTTAGCTATGTGATACGCATTTAAACTGACTCTAAACTCAGGAGTTAAATCTTACAAATGCATTCAAGTACCTTAACTAGTAACAAAAATGTATCTTATTTGTGCTGTAGATCCTCAAATCTTCTATGAATTGGTGCTGACACTGTCCTTCCTTCTGGAGGGTGGCTACTTTTGTTCCCCATGGTTCTTGTGTGTGTTGTAAAGTAGCCACCGCTCCAAGCTAACACTCCAAGCTCGTTCCCACGATAGATTACAATCTCAATACAAATTAGTAAACTAAATGTGAGATTGTAGTCCATCACAGGAGAGATATTCGAATGGCGGCTACTTTAAAACACACACAGGGACCATGGGGAACAAAAGTAGCCACCCTCCAGAAGGAAGGACAGTGTCAGCACCAATTCAGATCTAACGCCGAGTGGTGCACAAATGAGCTACATTTTTGTTAATAGGGTTCTTGAATGCAGGAGGCTTAGGCTGGGCACACACCTTACAACTATCGCAAGACTTTTGTCTTGCGATGGTTGTAAGGTACTTAAAAAAACTTACGATCTGCCTATCTTGGACAGGAAGATCGTACTTGCGATGATCGCAAGCCGTGCCCCCCTGAGGGGCGGGTGTTTCCGATGACCGCAATGCCAAACGGGCAGTGTGCGCTTGCGCACACCGGCCCGTCCGGCTTTTATCGTACGAACATGCTACACACCCGCCGAACATCGTACGATGCTCGGCGGGTTTTCTGACATGTTTGTAAGTTAAAAGTCGTGCGACCTTACAGTAGTAGAGGTTGCACGGCTTCCACACACCTTACGATAATCGTACGGATTTCCCGCGATTATCGCACGATTATCGCAAGGTGTGTGGGGACCTTCAGACAGGAGAGACATTTGGAAAAGAAATTAAACCCTATTGCACTCCATTCCACAAAAAAAAAAGAAAGAAAACTCCAATCTGGGTACAGTTATGCTGTATTAAATTTCAATTTGCATTTCAGACTTCCTGGCTTGGACATCTGAGATTTTTTGTTATGGCAACATATGGCATTTTTTCTCATACTTTAGATTTCAGGTAAACCTTCCATTAGCATTTTAAGAATAATTTCTGCTCTAGTTTAGGGAGAAATCTAGGACATTTTTTTGCAAAATATACAGAAGCTAATTTAATAATTTAAAAATTCATATAAAAGAAATCCTGACTGACTCTTCTGTTAGCAACAAAGACTGTTACATTAAGCTGGCTATAGAAGGTTTGAACTTCGGCTGATTTCAGCTGAATCGGCTGAAATCTGAGCACTGGGTGGCCATACAATCCCCAGCTCGTAAAAAATCAATTCAGCCAGGTGGAAAACAAATTGGCCAAACAGTGACTGCATTGTATCAGATTATCTATCGTTCAGCCCATGGGCAGCATGTTACAAATGACAAAAACAATTCCATCCTGGTGGCAAAAACTCAGTCAGCTATGAAAAACAAAAGTAATACATCCAGCTGAATATATATATATAATATAGTGAACCTATATTACAAAACATAACATTTCATTTAAGTAATAAAATGTAGAGACACAAGATTATTTTGGATAACAGATGCAGAAAAATACATTACATACAATTATATCGATGCATATTACCAGGTGACACATACAAAATGGAGATGGGTACAGGATGGGGCTTGTGTATAATGTTTAGTAAATTCACTATTAAGTAACATGGAAAATATAGTACAAAAAACAGCACACAGTATAAACATAACTTCATTTGCATGCACATTTATTGTAAACAGACAAATTTTTAATACTTGGTTTATCCAACAAGCTTTCACATTTTAAAACGTTTTAAGAAATGGTGCTGAGAATTAGGAACTTATGTGGATATTTTACTCCAAATTGCCAGTTAAAAATTCATCGAGTAGATTTATAAACTGCATGAAGTTAATGTTTACGTGTTACCAAAACAAACCATATAGGTATCTGCCTATATTTCAAACCTGCTTGGATAAAACCGGATTCATTACCATGGTTAACACAGTTCTTTTAGATTGTAAGCTCTCATGAGCAGGGCCCTCCTAACCTTGTACTGAACTGTATTATAACTGTATTGTCTCCCTTTATTTTGTAAAGTGTTGCACAAACTGTTTGCGCTATATAAATCCTGCTATTAAAACTAGACCCTGGGTCATAATGGCAGCCTCCAGAATCTCAGGTAACTTCAAAGTTCAGAAGATAACTAATAAATGTACAACTGCTAATTCCTGCCGTTTAGCTCGCTTTATCCTTAGAGAGAATAAGTCACCTCCAACCTGACCTATGAAGTCACATAGCGCCTAGTCTGTTGCTCTCCATGATGAAGTGTAAAAGTAACATTTAATTGAGTGCTCCTGGAGACATATGTTACAATCCTTGACGCTATGGTTTGTGCAATCTCACCTGATTCTAAACTCTGCCTACTGGGTATCACCACTGACAGCTGAACCTTTAACAAAACTAACGCTAACTCTCCTTCCCTAGCTCCTGAACTAATCTACACTTAAAACTCCAAGCGCTCAACTATTTACTTTTACAGCCTGTTTTACAGTTCTTCAGTACTCAGACTTGAATAGGGTCTATTATGAGACTGAAGATACACAGAATATTGTCCTAGTTTATAAGACTAGCACTAAAGAGGATTTTACCAAGAAGAGATTTATAATATATTCATTATAACAGGATTTTTGTTCTCCCAGTAAAATTATTGGCTCACTAAACAATACCAAGAGAAGGATTAAAACACAGGGGGGTGGGACCTGTGTCCTTCAATGGACTCCAAGAAAAATATTTTATGGCGAGTACAAAAAGTAAATTTCCTGTCAGGCCATCCAAAAGCAGTCCATCTGAGGGGTGGGCAAACAGTTAACAACTGCTAACAAGCCAAACAAAAAAAATCGGACCCTCTTGCAGCTCACGAGTTGCCTGCAGGACCAATGGCCGAATCTGACGCCTGATGAAGCCGAACCCCATGCCTGTCAGCAAGATCGAAGAGAGAAGGTAGAGACCAACCTGATTATCAAAACCAAGAAACACAAATGGTCGCCATCAGAAAGGAATGATCCAACAAGAAAAAGAGCACTGAATCATGGACCAAGAAGCTGGTCAATCTAAACCTCACCAGAAGGGTGAAACAGACAACAATTTCCCAAAAGGGAAGAATAACTCACAACCTGATGTGGTCAACAAGGGAAGGGAGCAAGCCCCTTAATAGCAAACAGGTACTAGACCAGGCACCTGGGAATTACATCTTGATGAAAGGAAGACCAATTGGCCTAAGTCCCTAAACCTCTACTCACCAGACCCCTTAAGCATTAAGGGAAAGAAGATCAGACAGTCACCTCACCAAGGTGAGAACTGCCAGAGGATAACCCTGAGAATGACTAAAAGCCACAAAACTTGCAAAGAGTGTGATGGCGCTCATGAGTCCACCTAGAGAACCCAGCATTCAATACCAAGAAGCAGCATGACAAAGGGTAAGGTGCATGGGAAGGACTCCAACAAAGGTTGGCAGGAGATAGAAGTGAGTAGACCTAACCACAAACCGGTGACTGACTGACTACGACACCGATGGAACGGAGGACCAAGCCCAACACATCAATAACTCTCACCAGCATGAAAGAGGCAGCTTTGGGGTGAACCCTAACAGGCAACCTACTGGAAAAAAATCATGCCTACCTTTTACATTAAAAAGTAAAAGGGCTGAGGATGCTGCAGACTCCCCAGTTCCAACAAAGCCAGAGAATCTGTGGAATATTAGGAGAGCAATGGTTAAATCTAAAACAGGGAAGAGCACAAGAAAAGCCTCAAACCTGAGAACCAGTCATTAAAAGGGGGCAGGTCCCATAAAGTAATTTGGGCGCTTCCTGTCAGAGCGTACATGCGGCAAGAGATTAGTTTGTTCTGCCTGCAGACAGCCCAGGGTGTCACAGGGTTTTCCTTTGATGTCTCTAGCTGCAATGCAGAGTCAGAAACACACCTCGGTGCGTGAACCTCTACTCAATGTCCAGAAACTATTCCTCCGCAATTAAAAAGAGATCAGCATGAACAAGGCTAAGACCTCCAGTTACAAGAGAAAATTATCTCTTTTGTCACAAGAAGGACTCCCTATCCATTTAGGTGGTGAGGACACACAAGAACCTAGATGTTGTATAGTGGTGTCTAAAATCAGGAGACCTGAGAGGAACCCTGTGATATAAAAGGAATCATCTGTTGAGGGCAAACCAGATTGTGGCCTAGAGACAATTTTCTAAGCAAAGGAACCTCTCATAGATGGGAAGAGGAGTCCTTATCGGCTGCATGTTTGGGACACTTAGTGATCATGTCAGTAATTATCTAATGCTTTGAGGCAGACACAATAGTCTGCCCAAGAGTTAGACCGGCATCTACAGAGTAAAGGGCTGAGGTAGCCAAGGCCAGGAAGGTCTCTTAACATCCTATGCTCCTGCAAAAAAGAGGCAGGTAAACCCAGGGTGATGAAAGGGGAGACATGTGGACAAATATGCTGAGGACCCTCTACTGAACCTTACAGGTTAATTTTGCCTGCAGGTGAAGTCCAAAGTCAATACCTGACAAAATCAGAATCAGATGAATTCTGCCGGCATTTAGCCCACTGGGGAAATGTTGTCCACTAGAGTCCACAGCAACTGTTATTTTCAAATTAGGTCATCTAAGTGTCCCACAATGGAAATGACATGAAAAACACTGGGACAGATATTGGAGCCAGAAAAAAAGGAGCAGGAGCATGTTGATAGCCTTTGTGGTCACCACCTACAGGAACTGGGAGAATGTTGGCACTAAGTCTTGTCTTGGCCTTACCTAGCAGAGCTAAGGGGAACTCCAATGAGGTAGACTGTATAATTGTAGGGCATCAGGATTCCAGATCACAGGCATCAATGCCCTTAGAAGGCACATCTAAATGTCCCTGTATTCGTTAGAGCTGGGGGGCAGTTGCCTCTGTGTCTAGATACAGACATATTGCAACCACATGGAAATTATGCAATTAAGTTCAGGATATGAGGTAAGAGCTCAGGTACTCACAAACTCTGACAGCTGGAAGCTGATGAGGGTCTGGAGGCCAAAGGTGACCAAGGTCAGTGTAGACAGGCAGTAGGTATGGATCAAAGCTCCTTGTGGCTCTATTGCAAAGCAGGAGCAGCAGTGGGGTGATTCATCCTCAATTCTGAACGGCAGAAGAGAGCATGGGGGGAGTGCTTGACACTCCACTTATCGGATGATGTTCGCACTCGGTCCTTCAGCACTAACCGACAGAAAGCAAAAAATTAAAAGGTGCTCAGCGGTAAAAATAAAGTGGAAGCTCCCACTGTTCAACCCAATCGTCCTACTCACAGAGTGGGTCTTTAGAGACAGGGCAAGCACAAAGGCATTGCCAGATGCTTGGGACCTGCAAAGTAGCTAACTTAATACCAGAATAGGATCTGGAAAGCATGTTACATGGAACACAGTGCCCAAAGGACACTTGCAGATTAGCCCTGCAACATCCAGTCCAGCAGGGTCTGGGTACAGCACTCCAAAGCTAGACTGAGAAACGGCTGTACTGCGTATCTGCTCTTTAGAGACCAGCCCAAGTAGCAATGTAGTGAGGAATCTTGGACTGAAAAAATAAGCTAGCAAAAAATGGTTAGACTTTACCAAGCAGAGCTGAAGAAAAAGACATCCATCCTCCCAGGACACTAGTAAAAAAAAAATCGAGGAATCCTTCTGTAGGCCATAGTATACTTGACAGTAGATAACTTCCTGTGTCCCTCAATGGAAAAAAAACAATGTGTTGCATTCATTTTACAGTCTGTATAAGTACTGAAATTCAGTCTTTTTTCAACTCCCTGTATTTCCATGAACACTAATGTTTTGACTGGATAAGGCAATGTTAGCATTCCAATCATTGCTCAAATCGAATAGCACAGTGCTGTCAGTCTAACATTCTGAACATGATTACAGGTAAGGACACATCATCAGTACGCTAGTGTTCCTTCATTATCCTATGTGTATGCTCGGTGCAAGTCCTTAAACAAAGCTACATTGTTTAACTTTCCTGGAGGTGAGAGACATGGCTAGACTGTCTAACAGGGGTAGTGTGAATCACACAACTAACTTAACAGATTTGCATAAAATTGGGAAGGTAAGACAGTTCACTGCCTGGGAAATAGAACATGCCCAACTTTAACTAAAGTTGGCAACTGAAACTGCACAGTGCATTGAAGGATTTTGCACCTTACTTCCTGTTAGAAGGGTGGCCCAAAATGTAGTATATTTCACATGAGAACAGGTTCATTATGAGGGTCTAAATCTCCTTTGGAAAAATGCATCAACCTAGAAGAAAAAACTAGGGCCATTGAATTTTGTATTAACCCAGCAAAGACGCTATTAAGATAAACCTAAAGCAAGCCATGGAGATTTTATTTTTTATTTCTAAATGATCAGGTACCCTGAAGTCACCAACATGCCTTTCCATTATTTAGTGCATGTGAGGAGAGGTCCCCATAATTTGTAAACAATAGTGCTGGTTTATCTCAACAGTTAGCAGAGGATAACAGAGACACTTTCTAACCTTTACTAACGTACTTCATGCAGTTATAATCTTTCACGGTTTTTGCTGAAGTTCTTTGCACACCATAACCTTAAGGTGCTCAGAAATTGTGCCAGAACTGTACCTTAAGAGTGAAAACATAACAACAAATAAGGAAAGCTTTACCTATATAAAAGACATTTAAATGGATGACTTAATTCTCAATTTGATCTTATCAAAATGTAGGTCTAGTGTCTACTAAGAGTTTTCTGTACAGATGTACTTAACATACAAATAAATATGTGCAATGAAAAGCAGCATTAAACTATGTGCATTGCCCTTAATTATGTTCCCTCAAAAACTCGCCTGGCATTTTAGAATGTACAAATAAATGAACTACTTCATCCTGTCAGCTCCAAAGGTAGCTCCCTACCACACAGAATCTCCCACTGGCGGGCAAGAAGTGATATCAGCTTCTCCCGGCAGTCAGCACTTGGAATGAAGATGTACCACTGTACTTCATGATTATTGCCACAGGTTTTCTGAATGTCACTGGGGCTTAAAGGTTCCGCAAAATGATCCATAGATAAACTGTGCATTAGGTCTTGGTTGCTAGAGTCATCAAACACAAATGTAAGAGTCTGAGGATAGGTCTGATAACCCATTAGCACTCGGTCTAAATCCCGAATACGCCTCCCATCCACTAACTGGTACTTATCTTTCTTTGGAGGTTCTTTGGCAAAATCGGGAAGTGGGTAACTGATGTAATCTTCATTGAACAGAAACAGGTCTGAGCTTGTGAGAATGAGAGTTTTAGGTTGAAGCAAAGCTTCTTGGTCAGCCCCTTCTACTGTGCTTACTTGGAAGGCTAGGACATACAGTAGGATGTTTAAAGATGGCAATGTTCCTAAAGAGACAGTGCTTTCTGTTACAATGTAAGTAAGATCCCCAATTTCTTCTTCATTTGGATAGATGAACTTGACTCTGCTGGAATGGATCATTTCATAGTTATCCATTGTTCCTGGAACAGAAAATGCAAAATATTTATTCATTTGGTGTTATATAAACACTCAGTGTCACGAACAGGAAACATAAAAAAAAGAAAGATCAGTGCTTATGTTCTCCATAACAGTGTCTCTATTTGCTTCAAAAAAGATAGGGCTCAAATGGGAGTTTTCCATCCAAATGTTGGTGAATTCAGAAAAAGCATAGTGGGGTAAAGACAAAATCTTAAAAGGTATGCTAGCAAACAGTCGCCATATTCCTGTACCATCTGAGAATACAAAAAGGAACTGAAACCATGTCAGTAAATGATATACTGTACTATTACTACGAAGCATTAAAGATAGCCTTCTCTTATTTTGTCTCAACCAAATAATGGATGCACTGGAAAATGCACCAACGTGCTGTAATTATTCAATTAAGAATAGTTATAACTTGCAAGGACACACACATCTGCTATGTCTGTGAAAGTTTACATTTATCCAGGTCATGGTGAGGCTAGTAAAAGTTATTCTCTTGCTGATAGATTTGGTCTGTAATTATGAAAACATTTTCAACCTTTAAGAACAAGTCCAGTTGAATAAGGCTAACTGCTACTAGTTACAATCAGCTATACATATAAGTAATGCTAGCCATACACCAAGGACCCACCACTATTACATAAACTACAAGTCATTGTAATGATCACTAAGTATTTGCTGCAAAGTACCTTCATGTTTTAGACATTTTTTAAGTATTTATTGTACAAGAAAGGGAAAAATAGTATTTCTGTACTAACTAAATCTTTTTCTCAGAGTTCATTAAGGCACAAAACTTGATAATAAGAAACCTAGGGTTATAGAAAGTATGTACAGAAGATCAGGCTGCAGCCTTACAGATCCGAGACATCAAGGCCTGATGACAAAAAGCTCAGGAAACATTCATTGCCCTAGTGGAATGGCCTTTAACTGGAAAAAGGAGGCACTTTATCTTGCAACTCATAGGCCTGCACAAAGACCTGATGAATGTAATTACAAACAGTGGTTATGAAAGCTGGGCAACCTCTAATAGGGCCTTCAGGAAAGACAAAAAGGGAATTTGTCTGTCTAAGAAGCAGTGGCAGAAAGTTAAAACCCGATGGCCTTGCCGCCACAAAGCAGCCACTCTTACGTTTAGCTCCAGGCATGCTAAAGTAGCAGCGGCTGCAATACCAGAAGTAGAGTAAATACTCTACTTTAGATACCGCAATCACAGTAGGTGGGCAGTAAAACCCACAAGGGCCGCTGCTGTGTCTCAGAGTCTGCAGATCGATGTGCGGAGAGGTGTCCAACGTATTAAAACTGCAGGAGAAAGAGCTGTGAATGTGAGGATTTATTTCTTAAAAAAAGCCATCTGATTCATTTATTATTCTCAGGCCGAGGCAAGGACAAATAGTAAAGTAAAGAAAACATATATTATATGAAGTACATAAAAAAACACTGCACAAATAGGTAAACTAAGTGAAAGGTAACAACAATATCAGAAAGCAGATTTATGTCCTCCATATCAGTGCCGATACTTGGCATTTTCTCAAGAACTACCAGGGTTGCAGCGGTTGCATCTGGGACCTAGCTCGGGCGCTCCACCACTGTCCTGAAATCATTAGTCTGTATTATTTTAGAAAAACTGTCACATGACACTAAACAAAAAGGTATCAGTAATTGGTATCTGTGAGGACAAGTATTGCTACTTGTACTTGGTCTGGAAAAAATGGTCTCTGCTTCTTTGGTAAATACCACACACATGAATATACAGGAACATAAAAAGGAAGGAATCTCCAACACAACCAAGACCTCCAATAGTCATTCACAATTAGTGGATCTTCAGAGAAGTGGACAAGCCAAACTGCCACAGCTCTGGTCCCGAAACTCAGCAAAGAATTGTTAGATGTAATGGCCTGATCTGAATAGCAGAGCCCTGTTATAACTGGAACAAAGACAGATAGTCAGAGCCAACTGCAGGACCGTCACAGAGAAAACACCAGTATACTTAATGAACTGGGAAAATCATTGAGATCTCATCATTTAAAAAGACTTTCAGGATTTTCAGTATCCGGTCTGAATGTAGCTGTAGTAGCTGTTGATTAAAAAAAATCGTACAATTCAACTAACACAATATAGCATTAGGCATCAAACATCTATTCTCCTACCGACACGAAGTGAAAATACACAGTTATGAGGGGCTAGCTTTAAGTATTCTTTGTGCCTAGTGTCCAGTATCACCTATAGACAGCAGTATAACCCTAGAGTTCTTACTATCAAGTGGTTTCCCTCAATGGACCATAGAGAAATCCCAATCAACCAAAAAAAAAAATCTTTCCCAGACCATATACAGTATACAAAGAATGTATTACATTTCACGGCAGGATCTTATTTGCTTTTGTTCTGTGGATACTAAGATGAATCATCCAGTGAACTCCAGAAAATGAGTGATAAGTGGGAGGGTCCGACTACCAAAATCAAATAAGCGCTATGTTTTAATGAAAGACACCTCAGAATCCATGACATTCCTCTACACATGAAGCACCCTTGGCAACTAACTCATCCAAAGCTAAAAGGCTGACTGCAGTAACCCTAAGGGCAATGCCAAGATGCCTAAAATGTCACTTCAAGCTCTCTGCATACTCATGGGAAAAGCAGAATAGGAAATTCTCAGACATCTTGTCTACAAAGCACTGTTGCCATTGATGCAAGAAATGTAATCCTTTTGTTTGTTTTAAATCATACCTGGTCGAAAACTAAAATGGAAACGGAAGCATATCTTAGCGAAAATATTTTAGCTGTTTTAGGTAAAACAGGGAAGGGTTAGCACCCGTTAGTTTTTTCTGCTCTGTGGTCCTATTGAGGGAAATTTTCCCTGATGTACGGTCTCTGTGATGTTTTACCAGGACAAGGAGGGAGGTGAAATCTCCAACAGGAATACAAACAGCAGGAAAAACACAATTTTTCTAGAAGAGCTTAGGAAGGCTAGAACCCCAACAGCCTTTTCTTTTTTTTAATGTGTTTTTGTTGGAGATTTTCCCTCACTTCCTATCTGGGTACCAACAGTATCACTGGTACATAAAGTGGAATAAATCCTCAAAGAGGCTGCAGAGAGAAATAAAAATCTAACAGAGGTACTTACCTTACCATGTACCTACATGTAGCTGTAACAGAGAGAAGAGAGAAAAAGCAGGAAGTTGGATGCACAGCACCCGCATATAGTTTTAAGACGTTGTGTTTCTGTGGGTTTATAGATACACAATTTCTACATATAAAGTTTATAAAACGTTGAGGGCTTTAGTTTTATTTCTTTGTAAGAGTAAACTTTCCTATAGCTTTTAGATATATTGTATATCCTACTTCTACCTTTTAATTTAGGACTATTAATGGCCAAAAAAAATAATCAGGTGTTGCAGACAAAACTGCCTAAAATCATTTTTTTAAATGGTAAATAATCAAATAGGGGTGCTGCTGTTGAATTTAAGCCAAGCAATAAATGTATAAGTTCAAAATTCAATTACACCTCAAAATATTTGATGCTAGAATACAATGTCGCTGATGCATTTGTGAGAAATGCACTGTTTTTGCCTGAACCCAGGCCTATTCGCTCATTCCTAGCCCATGGTGCCAGATGAACTGGTATGTCCAGAGATGATTGACTTGTCCCACAATGACAGAATTTTGTGTTGAAAAGTGGAACTGGGTAAATGGGGCAGCCTTGAATGATGATACCATCAGCCCCAGGGCTCTCATGCAAAAATGCAGAGTTGGTTAACTCCTGCACTGAAGACAATGAGCCTAGAGGAGGAGAGTCTCTCCTGAGCAAAGAAAAGTCTGGCTTGGGCGGTGTCCAGGACTAAACCTAGATACTCCAAGTGATCTGTCTGTTCCAGTGTTGATTTCTAAAGAATCAGAATCCAACCGACTCTCTGCAGGGTCTGGACAGTGAGGGCTACGAAGTCACCAGAGCATGCACTTGTTCCCTCAATAAGAGTATATCTCGATATCCCACAATGGGAATATTTCAAGAATACAGTAGGGTTACTACTAGGGCCACCACCTTGAAGAACACATGAGTTGCAAAAAACAGACTTGAATGTCAGGGCCATGAACAAAGTGCATAGGACACAAAGCAAGGCGTGGAAAGTGTTGGTATCCTGGAAATTTGGGGACAAGCACTGGATGTCCAGAGAGGGTGGAGGGAGGCTATGACAGACCTGACGGATGCCAAGCAGAATTTCTAAGTCTGCATGAAGACATTGAGGTCTTTGAATTCCAAGATGGGGAAAACAGGTTGGAGTAAAAACCCTGAAAGGGTTCTGCCACAGGAACTGGGGCAATTCCACCCTTTTCCAGAAGATCTGCTAGGGTTACATGGAGATCTGATAATCTGTGTAGTGGAACTGATGAACTAATGAGGGGGCTGGGAGCAAAACCCTAGCTTGAAGCTCTTGAAACCACTTTCACCAAATATCTGAGATGAAAGTTCTCCAAATATCTACAAAGGCTTACAGATGTCCCTTCACTCCTCCTACACACCTTCATGTAGAATATGATTTGTCTTCGGGCTTGGCAGACCTGGAGTTCCAGGACTTCTGTGATGACTGGGAGTTTGGTTTGGGTTTGGAGTCTGAGGCTGCAAAGCAACGAAAAGGACTTGGCTCATCCCTCTTACCTTTCAGCGAGTAGTTAGCCATCCCAGGCTGAGCTTTAGGTGTCTTCAGCTGAGGGAGGGTCTTAGGAGTTCTAAAGTATACTGCATGGTGTGCACCTCATCATCGAGAGTCTAAACAGTATGTTTTAGTTTAGGATTGATAGCAGAAGCCTGAAACTTCTGAAGGCAGGTTTGTCCAGGAAGGACTGAAACAAATCTGCATCAGAGTCTCAGAGGCTAGTAATGCCACAGGCAGATGGGATATAGAATCTGCATGGAAAAGTGGTAGGAGTGCATTGTGACAGACTCTGAAAATGGCAGACTCTAAGAGGAGAGGGCCATGAAGATTCCAGGCTGCAGACATTGGTTGCATCAGTATTCGTGCTGCAAACGGCACCGGAGCTGTAGAGTGTGGGTGCACCCAGTACAGAGGAACTGTTTCCTCTGTGTCTAAAATCAGACAGGTGGGTAGTAAGAGTAGACTGAGGATTGGAGTTCCATGAGGCTCTTTGCAAAGCAGGAGCTGCAGCAGGAAGATGCTTCCTCAATGCTGAATGGCAGAAAAGAGCGCACACACAAAACTCTACACAGCAGATGATGTCATCACTCAGTCCCTAAAACCTACAAGTTTTTCTGTTTGCCATTCCTCCTGGAGGAAGCAGCATAACCCGACAGTTAACTGTTTCCTGTGCCCGCAAATGGACCAGACAAACAGGAATTTCAAATATCTCAAACATTCATAATGTACAATATCATCCACAGCAAGGTCATGATTGTGCATGGATGGATGAACACTGCAAAATGTATGACCAAGAATAAGAAGAATATTTTAATTACTATCCACATTATATAACAATCCAAATATTTTTCCTGGATTTAATTGTCCTTTAAAGACAGTATATGGGAAACTAATTTCAGTGTCAGATGCAGGAGGTTTATTTTGAAAGTCTAGAGTTAGTCACATTCTTCTGCATTCCTGTTGTTCCAAGTCATTATTTCCCTGACATTACTTCCTGTGTTACATGCGTCCACAACAGAGCTAAAGCGTCACTGGTCATTCAATACTGCTTTCCTGAAAAAGTAGCAAACCATAATTCATAGAAAATGTTTGAAATACGCTCTAATTATAGTATAGGTAGATGCTCACGACTTATGAAATGTTGCAAACAAGGAAGAGGTGAGGGTGGATTATTTAAAGGCACAGTCCAGCCAGAATTACATTTTAAGCATATGGGAAACAAAGTCTAACTGCACAGGGGTTTCAGTTTTTCATCCAGATATAGGTGGGAGCCTTTTTTTTTCTACTAGTTTGTAAAGAAGGACAGGTATTTTTCACACACACCCATTGTAGGCTCCTTGTAGTTTATCATGTATTATAGTGTAAGATTAAGAAGCTGCTCACAGCCACTAATCCTATGAAGTGTGAGACATCAAGGAAAGAGAGGGAGGTAGTATACACAGCACACATTTGAAGAAACCAACCCACCCAGATGTGCCGCTGATCGGTTGTATGTGAAACAGCCGTTAACGGCTGTAGTAACAAGCGGGTCTTTCCTGCCCGGGGGCGCGCGCGAGCAGGAAAAAAATGCCGTCTGACGACGGCAACCCGCAGATAGGAGTCAGCCGTCCGTCCGTTTTTTTCTTAACGGGCGGATGGCAAGAGGTTAAGATAGGGATGCACCGATACTGGTATACCTGAGTACTCATACTCGCCCAATGCTCCAATACTTACACCAATACCAGAGCATGAAGCTGGCTTCCCAGCCAATGAGGAAGCCGGAAGGCCCCCCAGCTTCCTAATTGGCTTGGAAGCCAGCTTCACTTGTTGCTTGGCAGCCTGGCTTCCTGACCAATGAGGAAGCTAGGTTGCGACTTTTTTAAAAAATTTTTTAAGGCAGGAAATAGACCACCTTCTTAATAAAAGACATCAATTGTGTGTGAAATATTCGAAGGCATGACACAGGACTACATGCAGGAATTTGCAAATAAAACTGGTATCATAAGTTGTAACCAACATGGTTTCATGAAGGACCGTTCTTGCCAGACCAATCTATTAACATTTTATGAGGAAGGAAGTACTAAATTAGACGAAGGAATACCAGTAGACGTGGTGTATCTGTACCCCACAAACGTTTAACCCATAAAAGGTCTATAGGTCTAGATGAAATTGTATGTACATGGGTGGAAAATTGGCTGCAAGAACGTACCCAGAGGATAGTGATAAATGGATTATTCGCTAATTGGGACAGGGTTCAGTCCTGGGACCAATCCTGTTCATCTTATTTAGCAACGACAAAGAGATTGGACTAAATAGTTCAGGTTTCAGTTTTTGTGGATGATACTAAAAACTCTGCAGAGCAGTACATTCCCAACAAGAGATATTCAAACTACAACAGGATCAAAGCAAAATTGAGGCATGGGCTACAAGATGGCAAATGCAATGTAATTTTGAAAAATGTAAGGTTACTACTTGCGGGTGCTACATTAGGGAAGTCAGACATAGAAAGAGACCTGGTGGTGCTCATAGATCACAGATTTGGCAATAGTAAGCAATGCCAAGCAGGAGCCAGTAAAGCTAACAAGATACTGGCGTGTATTAAAAGAGGAATTGTAGCAAGGGATCAAAGTGTAATACTTCCACTTTCTAAACCATTGGTTTGGCCCCATCTTGAGTATGCAGTACAGTTCTGGTCACCGACTCTCAGGAGGGACGTCCTGGAACTGGAGAGAGTTCAGAGAAGGGCTATAAAACTATTTAGTGGATTGAAGGCCTGAGTTATGAAGACCGCATTCAAAATCTACACTTATTCACCTAAGAAAAGAGGCGATTAGGAAGGGACCTTATTGCAGTCTTCAAAATCATCAATGCGGACCCCAATATTAGGAACAAGCTGTTTAATCTCAAAACTGTATTAAGAACCTGAGGACACAACAAGAGGTTAGAAGAGAGGGGGTTCAATCTTCGAATTCGCAAGGGGTATTTCACTGTGAGAGTGGAGAAAGTTTGGAACTCACTACCACAGGTGGTGGTATCTTCTGATAACATTGATACATTCAAGAAACTTCTGGATGAGTTTCTTCTTTCTGAGAATCTACAGGGATATGGGAAGTGTTAGAGCAAAATAAATACACACACACGTTGAACCGGAGGGACCTTGGTCTTTATTCAACCTTACATACTATGTTACTAAAAACCTCTTGAAGTGGATATTGGTCAGTAAAATCTTTTGGAGGAGTAAATAACTTATCAGGAGTAGACCAGACTTCATACATAACATGTTCAATTACCAGAAAAGTCTTGGGGCCTCTCAGGGATCCCAGACTAGCAATAGAACCAGTATCAGCCACAGGCTATTTCAGTTTAAGTTGGCTTGTACTGCCCCAATAAGCATCAATATCAGGGGTGGGCAAATTCCGGCCCTCCAGCTTTTGCAGAACTACAAATCCCATGAGGCATTGCAAGATTCTCACGGCCACAGGCATGACTCCCAGAGACAGATACACGATGGGATTTGTAGTTTCACCACAGCTGGAGGGCCAGAGTTTGTCCACTCTTGATCAATATGGTATCTTTAAAGGGTAAGTCCACTTTCTCACAAAATGTAAAGAAATTAACTTGTCCACATCAATTTGCCACCTCTACCAACCCCCGCTGTTCATACCTTTGATTGGAACCGCCATAAAGTGCCAGCCGATTTATGCTCGTACTGCAGCCCTGCACTAAGAATGTAGCGTAACACTTGTAAATGGAGAGAACTCATTGCTCAGCACGGTCATATGATCAACCTGACCAATGCGAAGCGCTTCTTAGCAAGAAGCGCTTCTCATTGGTCAGCATTGTCAGGTGACCATCACAAGGGTTAAGCAAGGCCTTTCAAGCTGATGTTTTTTATGGGTTGCCCATTGAAACCCGTCAGCAAAGGAATTTGTAATTAAAAATTGGCTGGACTTCTATGAAAGACTTCTTTACCTAAAATACATATTATAGAAGTTCCCTACCTGTTCTCTTATTCCCGAATTCTGAGTAGAAGTCTTTCTCTACAGGCTCTGGGGATGGTGTTCTTGCCACCAACGATAACACAGACATGAGCTGTTGTATGAATGCATGGGTAGTGTAGCTATCTCTAGTCAAACATGTCACCACATGGTTTGGAGAAGGACCTGTAAAGCAAACAAAAGACAATTCAATTAAGATTAGAATCTATTCAAATCATAAAAGAAAAGTGTGAGAAATCCAGCACACAGCATTAAAGGGCATGTATAGTGGGTATGTACATTGTTTATTATTATTATCAGGGATACAATATTTTAACAAATATTTTTAGTTAGATAAAGAAAGTACAGCAAATTCATATTTTGCTTTCTGCTTTTTTGAGCAAGGGGGTGCAGGTTTAAGTTCCTTTCAACATTTTAAAGGTCTCACCTTGTTCATACAGCTTAAAGGATGAGTCATTGTGAGAGAGCTCAGCCCCAAATTTCCATCAGGGAATCTGTACCTCAATGCATGCAATCTTGCTTTCCTGCCTTTTTTTAGCTAACCCATAGTGCTCCGAGAGTCTTTTATGGAAGGTTAATTTGGGCAAGCAGGGCTAAATGTAAAGCAGAGGAGTCGTCGCTCGTTTTGTACAAGTGATCTGCTCTGTGTGATCAGTGAGACAGGAGAGCTGTACTCACAGCGTTTTCTGTCCCAGCTGGGCTGCAGAGAACATCGAGCACAGTGCTGTGTTCAATCTTCTGTATTGGAGGGCAGGCTCCATAAGGTGAACCTGTCACCTCCAAATGCTATCACATAGGGACTTGTTAGCCCCTGAGTGATTGCAATAAAATGAAGTGGAAAAAAAAAATAATGTAAAAAATTGAAACCAACTCACCCCCACCATCTGCATGCGAATGGACATTGTGTGTGTGCGCTGAGTGCTGCCCCCATTCCATAGTGTGCCATATTGTGGTAGCCAAGCAGCAGCGCTCTTTAACATGCACAATATGCATTAAAGGGTAAGTTCACTTGGAATGGAATTATCCCTCTGGTCCCCTGCCCTGAACAGTCTTTCCCCTCTGTCGGTACGGGTGTACTCTCCCTGCGCTATTGATTTTGTATTTCGCTGGCAAATTCCTAGCATAATTGGTCAGCGGGGTCAGGTGACAAGAAGTGGATTGTCATGAGGGACAAGTAGATTGGGCCCCTACTTTAGTCCTTGGACAAGTATTTTTTTCTAAACCCCCGATATATA